>NW_006797390.1:6413827-6415028 GCF_000442215.2 Lipotes vexillifer
GCTTCCCGAGGGACGGGGTGGGGGGGGGGGCCCGGGAGGGGAGCTGAGATTCACCCAATCCTCCCCACCCACACCCTGTTCTTCCCCGATCCCTCCAACCTCTCTGGAGACATCTGTCCGTAGAGAGACGGGATGCACGCGTCATGAGTGAGTAATAATGCTTCCCAGACGGAAAGAGACCGGGAGGCAGGGGGATGGGCGGGGGTGGGGAAGAGGCAGGAAGTGAGTACACGCCTCTGCCGGGACCACCCCCCCCAGTCCTCGTTACTCTCACACCCGGTCCCGCACGTGTTACTAGTGTCCACACACCCTGCTCTTCATGCTACACACTGGGCAGCTTCGGGGGGGTCGGGGGTTTGCCCACCCGGCACCCCCAAGCACTTGGCGCCCCCAGAGCACCTGGCGCGCATGCACTGGGGACGCACACGTGCTGCCCCCGCTCTTGGTTTCGAAGTGAAGGAGGCATAAAGAAGAGGGGCCAGAGAGGCAAGTTCACGGAGGCCTTATCAACCAGAAGGTTTAAAGCATGCGGAAGGAGTCGGGGTAGCAGAGAGAGACGAGATTTTTCTGATGATAAAGAAGAGAGGAAGTGGTTTTTGCCGAGGACAGTTGCAGGGCCCCTCGCAGGGAGCTGAGCTGAAAGGTGTGCGGCATCTGAGCTTCCACGGTAAGTTTTGGTGCATTATTTCTGACAGATGGCTGCCCCGGGGCTGCTCTTCCCCTGTAGCCTGGGGGCTGCCCAGGGCCCTACACGGGGAATCACCCCGGCCGCGCCTTCATCAACAGAGACCTGCAGCAGATGCCGACTTTACTCCCTCCCAGGGCATCTGCCCACAGCCTGACCCAGCAGAATCAGGCCTAGGGCTCCCAAAGGAGCCAGAGGATGGGCCCAGCAAGCACACTGCCCCAGACAGGGACTCTGCAGGTCCAGCGTAAGGTACTCCCAGCCCCTGTGCTGGCCAAGGACCCTGGAGGAGACCCACCGCCTTGGCCCCTGCATTCCAGGTGAAGGTCCACATCTGTCGCCCACAGCTCCCAGCTCCTGCCATCCCAAGCTTGCAAAGGGACCACAGGGGGCTGTGCTCACAGCGCTTAGCCAGCAGCTGGCAGAGCAAGAGCCGCATCTGAGAGGCCTGTACACACCTTGAATCCAGCCCATCCTGGGCTCCGTAACCCACACCCCCGCAGCCCCCCCCCCCCC
>NW_006797390.1:6415183-6425909 GCF_000442215.2 Lipotes vexillifer
CCCCCCCCCCCCGGTCATGCCTCTCCAGCTGAACCTCGAGTCTATGCCGTCCCCTGTCTTCACCGAGCATTATCCTCACCACCAAAGGGGAGGCAGGTGCACAAGGACACAAGCCACAGCCCTAGCCTCAAGGCACTTGTAGCCATTTCTATTCTAAACTTGGAGCTCTATGTTTACTTATCATCCCTGAAATATGTCTTCTTCTCTCTGGGTCCTCCTTGGCTGGCAGAGAGTAACTTCCTTGATGGAAGAGCTAAAAACCCCAGTTCGTGCTCAAAATCCCATTTCTAGGGCTCAGTGTCACCGGTCATCAGAGAAGTCAAATAAAAGCCGCCATGAGATACCACTACACACCCACCAGAAGGCTAAAACAAAAACAACAGAAAACATCACATGCTGGCACAAACACGGGCCATCCAGAACCCTCACACACCGCTGCTGGGAGCAAAGGTTGAAACCACCACTTTGGAAAAGTGGTCACGTCTACAGAATTGGAATTTACCCATATTCCACGTCCCTGCAGTTCCGATCTTTGCTATAAACCAATAGAAATGGGTTTCAATGAAAAGAAGATGCATAGAAGTACGACTTAAAAATAACCAAAATCCGGAGGGAAAATGTTGAGGAAAAGGAGTCAGACACAAAAAAGCACATACCGTACGATCCCAGCGACGCCAAGCTCAAAACTATTCTGTGCTATCAGATGTCTGGAGAGCGGTTACACTGACCAGGGTAGTGGCTGGAGGGGCAGGAAGGGGGCTCGGGAGGGCTAGTAATGTTCGGTTTCTTGGTCTGGGCTCTGGTCACTTTATAAAGGTCCTCTGAATGCTACCTCTTTGTATGTGTAAGTTATACTTCAACAAGAAGTTAGGAATTTTCCCATTTCCCTCCACTTACGCAGCCCTGCAGCCCTTTCATATTGGAAGGACAAAGCTGCTCATGTAAAAGGAATCGCTGATCGTGTGCGAGCACATGTAATAACCTAGTGTTTTTCCATCTCCAAAATGAAGGCTGTGAGATGATCTCTAAGGAACCCTCCAGCTCTAGACAGTATGATGCTTTGATCCTATTCTTAGTAAAAAAAAAAACCTCATTAATCAGTAATAAGAAATCATTCTCAAACTAATGAAAAGTAAAAAATATGCAACATTTGTTTAAAGACGACAGAGTGACTGCTTTCAAGAACTAAGCATATTACAAATTAAAATGTAAATGTCCACTAAATTGAAGTTAATGAAAAAATGGCAATATACATTAGACTTAATACTACTTGAATATTATTAAAATTCTGTGTCTTGCTCACGTGAGATCCTCATTTCAACCATTTTAATCGAGAGGAGGCATGAATGCCAAATGACTACATCTGCTTTAAGACAAGTGACCAAATCAGAGCGTCCTGAGGGTAACACAGGTGCAGACATCCCTGACTCCCAAGCCCAGCCCTTCGCTTCCTGGCGTGCGACCCTCCCACACCTGGGAGAAGCCGAGCCCGGTCCGAGCCCCGAGCTGACCCCCTCCTTGAGGACCGTCCTCTGCATCAGGCTGCCTTCAAACACGGATTACTTGGGAGACTTAAGATGCCCCCGGGAGCTGGACAGCACCAGCGATGGTCACAGATTCACGCAGGCAGCAGGACGGGGATTCGAGACGTCCTCATAAATAAAAACTCTGCACGGTGGCCAATCTCCCGGGCACCTCGCAAGTACACGAACAGATCCACGAAGGTCCACAGCCTCGAGAGCTTCCGCCCGAGGCTCCTCCCCACCTCCGCCGCCTGCACAACCACAGCATTGCAGGTCCCTCCCCCCAGGGCCTCGGTGTCTCCCTCCGTACGACGGGGACACCCGCTCTGTGCCCCTCGCCCTGCTTTGCAGACACAGGAACTGATGCGCTTGGAACGTTTCTGGGCTCCCTGAGCACCCAAGGGAGCAGGGGGAACACAGCTCAAAGGAAGTCACTTCCTGGGGCCACAATGAGACTCAGAAGGGCAGGTCTGCCCAGGGAATTGCACCTGGAGGAAGTCCCCTGACCAGAGGACGGGTGGACCTGGACCCCCAGCCAACGCACCACGGTCAGCTCTCCTTCCCCACCAGCCGAGGGTGAACCACGGGGTGGGGGCCAAGTACTTAACTCACGGGGTTCAGCTCCTCTGCCAAGATCTAACCACACTGAGGACCCGGCCTGAAGACCTTCAGTCCATCAGAAGGAAGGGCAGCTGGGCTGGGGCTCCCTTCCCCCGGCCGTGGAGCGGCCGGCGAACTCCCCCTCCTCTGGGCTCCACCACCTGTCTCTGGACCAAATTCGGATCACAGAGAGGCATTTCCTGAGCTCTGCAAGCCTGCTGACCCCGGAGGTTAATCCGACCCCTCCACAGCCAGGCCGCGTGGTGACGAGGGCCCCCTCCCCAGGCAAGGCAACCGCGGAATACTAGTGTTTCAGGGACCTGAGGCATCGCTGTGCTCCAAATCCAGAAAACTCTGCTTGTGTGTCAAATCAACTCTTCATTACCAAGTGCCCGCTATTTGTTTATGGGACAAACGCATGAAACACCCACTGTGTGCAAGGAACGGTGTGGCTTCCTACCCAACCGACATCACAGGCATGGGAGCCCGCCTGACTCTGCCACCACCCCTTCTCTCTGCAGACCTGGGCCTGAAGACAGAGCTAAAAACAGCTCCCAGGATTGTTGTGAGACTCAAACCTGGAAATCCACGTGAAAGGACGTCCCTTAGGAAACAGAAAGCCCGTCAGCACCGATGGTCAGATTGCTCCCTCCCTCCCTTTTCTCTCTTAGGGACAAGGCGCCCATCCAGCCCGGCGTCCCTAAGGCCCTCCTCAGCTCAGCGCCCCAAGGGGCTTCTCCATCCCTGCTGCAGCCTCTTGCCCCACTCACCCCACCTTCCAGGTGAGGACTGTGGGGGGTGGCGGGGTTCCCACAAAGAGGAGAGAACAGAGAGGGCAGCCCCATCGACGGGAGGGAGGAGGCCTGCAGCAGCAGGTAAGTTCCTAACATCCAAGGCAGCAGCTCACTCAGAGGTTTTCTGTATCCTCCAGGGCACAGCAAGGATTATCACTGATGTGTTATCTGCTCCAATTCTTCCTGCCAGGTATAATAGCTCAGTAATGCGGCCCCCGGACGGTCTCCACACAGAGATATGTAAATTACACACAACGGACGGCGCGACACACGCACGCACGCAGGCACGCACGCATGCCGCCATCTGTCTCCCGCAAATACTTCCTCCTCCAGGATGTGAGGCCCGGGAAGATCCTCGGGGCAGCATGAATCTGCAGGCAGGACAGGAGCCTGGGGGGCAAGGCCCAGCCCCAGTGACCCGAGGCCCAGGCACTGTGACTTGAGCAGACTGTTGAGTGGCAGTGTCTGCGAAACCCCGCGCTGGGTGTGGCGGAGAGGGAACGAGCGGACACGCGGGAAAATACAGCATGAGAAAGCACGGTCCCCACGCCACGCCCTGTGTTCCACTTCCGGGGTGAAGACGTACACGCAAATACTTTACCACAGGGCAGAGTGTGGCAAGTGGCAAAACAGAGGTAGAAGCAGAAAGAAGGGAAGGCTCGGAAGTGAAGAGATCATCGTATCCAACAAGGGGGCAAGGAGGGGTGGCAGGGCTCTACGGACAAGATCTTTAACCCGGACCCTGAACAGAGGCGCCAAAGGGCCATGGGGAAGGAGGGAGAGGAGAGCTTGCGGTCCAGGTGGAAAAGCGCGCGTTCACCCATCTGCTCATCCAACAGCTGGTGTAGCACCAGGCAGCTCGCCGTGCCGCAGACGCAGAGGTGAGCAGGACAAACGAGCCCGGGAGGGGTCTGCGTGACCCCAGCAGGGACCATGAAAGAGGACGGGAAGGGCCTGGGAAAGAGAGTTGGGGGCCTGCTGGAGAGATTCGCCTCCCGTCCCAGCCTGTCAACAGTGGGAGGAAGGAGAAGCCCTGAGCTCTCTGAGGGCCCCACTGCCCTCCACCCAGCAGGCTGCCCAGTACCTGGCCGTCTGGCCCAGCTCTCACGGTGGGGGAGATGGAGCTTTGCGCGTTGGCCCAGGAGGCCTGGGGAGAAAAGGGGGACACAGAGCCTAGAGTCTGGTATGACCATACCTTGTCTCACTAACTCCCCTTAAATCCACCCGGGGGACCTATTAGAGCTGCTGAAAAAAGTGTTGAGGGGGAAGAAAATGGTCCTTGCCTGGCCTGAATGCAGAGTTGGATTAAAGAAGCCAAAGAGCTGAAAATGCCCTCTTTCTTTTTTTCACCAAACATCCATCACCTCTGGTCTCAGTTGTCACTGTCATCTCCTCCCCAGCTTGAGGATGGGCCTGCCAGGGTCCCATAACCTGGACGCTGGTAGAAGCAAGCTGATGACCTCTGTGCTGTTGGTTCCAGTGGGTCTCATGAGGCAAGGACAACCTTGCTATGGTGGCAGCCCCCAGCCTCCACCATCACAGATTCAATGATTTAGCACCCAGCTGCGCACAACACTATTCTGGAAGTTGTTAAGAGCAAGTTAAACACACATAGAATGATAAAATCTCAACACAAAAGACTGTCCAGGACTCCCCCGGCGGTCCAGTGGTTAAGACTCTGTGCTGCCAATGCAGGGGGCGCGGGTTCAATCCCTGGTCGGGGAACTAGGATCCTGCATGCCACGCAGCACAGCCAGAAAAAAAAAAAAAAAAAAAAAATTCCATTTGTGACTCGATATATAATCTGGAATGTCTTTAGGGAGGGAGGGTTTACATTTCATCAACTATGGTGGAGGGGGAAAAAAAGTTGGAGGAATATCTGCCTGCATACATGGGTCTTAAAGCAGCATTAGCCTTGCTGATGTCATGCCCAGAGCATTTTCCCTGGGCCGGTCTCCACACTCCCCAGATGGCAGCCTGCTCCAAATGAACCTTAAGATCCCATCCATTTCAACAAACTGTGCTGGACATCCACAAACCCACACACACACAAAATGAAGCTGGACTCCTACCTCACACCATATACAAAAGCTAACTCAAAAGGCATCATGGCTATACATGTAAGAGCTAAAACCATAAAACTCTTAGAAGAAAACATAGGAGTAAACCTTGGGTTAGGCAATGGTTTCTTAGATATGACACCAAAAGCAAAAGTAATACAAGAAAAATTAGATAACCTGGGCTTCATCAAAGTTATAAACTTTTGGGGCTTCCCTGGTGGCGCAGTGGTTGAGAGTCTGCCTGCTAATGCAGGGGACGCGGGTTCGAGCCCTGGTCTGGGAGGATCCCACATGCCGCGGAGCAACAACTCCTGAGCCACAACTACTGAGCCTGCGCATCTGGAGCCTGTGCTCCACAAGAGAGGCCGCAATAGTGAGAGGCCGGCGCACCGTGATGAAGAGTGGCCCCCACTTGCCACAACTAGAGATAGCCCTTGCTCAGAAATGAAGACCCAAAGCAGCAAAAATAAATAAATTAATTAATAAACTCCTATCCCCAAAATCTTCTTAAAAAAAAAAAAAGTTATAAACTTTTATGCTGCAGATGATACCACCAAGAAAATGAAAATGAAAAGACAACCCTTAGAATATGAGAAAATATTTGCAGATCATATATCTGATAAGGGGATATATATAAAGGACTCCTGCAACTCAGTAATTAGAAGACAACTCATTTTAAAAATAGACAGAGTATATTAATAGATATTTCTATACAAATGGCAAATAAGTACATGAACAGATGCTCAACATTATTAGTCCTCAGAGAAACGCAAACCAAAACCACAATGAGATACCATTTCACACCCACTAGGATGGCTACAAAAGGACATTAACAAGTGTTGACAACGGTGTGGAGAAACTAGAATCCTCTATGCACTGCTGGTGGGAATGTAAAATGGTGCAGCCACTGTGGATAACAGTATGGTGGTTCCGCAAAAAAGTTAGACCTAGAGTTACCATATGACCCAGCAATTCCTCTCCAAGGTATATAACCACGAGAAATGATAACATGTCCACACAGGAGCCTGCACACAAATGTTCACTGTGGCATTATTCATAATAGCCAAAAAAATGGAATGACCCAAATATCCATCAGGTGATGAATGGATAAACAAAATGTGGCATACCCATACAATGAAATTTTGTTGAGCAATAAAAAGGAATGGAGTACTGGTACACGCTACAACATGGATGAACCCTGAACCATCATGCTAAGTGAAAGAAGCCAGTCACAAAAGACCCCACGTATAAGAAATGTCCAGAATAGACAAGTCCATAGAGATAGAACATCGATTAGTGGTCACCCGGGGCTGGAGGTGGAGTAAGGGCTGGGGAGAAATGAGGAGTGACCACTGATGGGTATGGGGGCTCTTTAGGGGGTGATAAAATGCTCAAAAATAGATAGTGGTGATGGTTAAACAACTGTGAACATACTAAACCACTGAGCTGTACATGAAACGGTTGGATTACTTTGTTTCTGCAGCAATAACCAAGTACTACAGGCTGGGTGGCTTAAACAACAGAAATGTATTTTCTCCTGATTCTGGAGCCTAGAAATCCAAGACCAAGGTGGTGGCAGGTTCGGTTTCATTCTGAGGCCCCTCTCTTGGCTTGTAGATGGCCGTCTTCTCCCTGTCTTCACATGGTCCTTCCTCTGGGTGTGTCTGCGTCCCGATCGCCTTTCAAAGGACACCAGCTGTACTGGCTCATGACCTCCTTAAACTTAGTTACCTCTTTAAAGATCCCATTTCCAAATACGGTCACATTTTGAGGTCCAAGAGGTTAGGACTTTGACATATGAACTTGGAAGGGCCACAGCGCAGTCCGTAACAACGGGAGAATTTTACGGTACGTGAATTGTATCTCAATACAAGTATCTTTAAAAATCCCACCACAAAGCCTAGAGATCGGCTAATCCAACCCCTCGTTTTACAAATGGGGAACTGGGTCCCAGAGAAGGGGAGCTACTTGCCCTGAATCCCAGCTGGTCAGAGGCCGAGCGGGCAGCAGAACACACGGCTCCTGCCCCAAGTCTAGGGCTCGTTCCACCAAACCCTCCTGCCGTCCTAGCCTCTGGGTCTCGTAAATTGAACAACGATGGGGAAAGTACGAAAACTTTAAACTTAAAAAGAAAAATGCCCAAGAAGTTAGATCATGTGCAGTTAAGGAGTAAACACGCTCCACGGCTTGTGGGAAAACGGGACAGACAGCAAAGCTCCGAGGAGGCCCTGGAAGAGACCTGCGGAGTCCATGAGTGAGTTCCACATTCATTCCGTATCTGTTGTGTGCCAGGTGAAATAGGGGCATGTTCCTGAGAAAGAGGTCGTTTCCAGAAGAGTTGGCACTTCAGCTAATCCTTGAAACATGGCCCTGATTCCACGGGGCTGAGGGCTTTCCCAGCCAAAGGAACTGCGTGACCAAAGGCAGGTAATTTCCAGACCTGCTCAGGAAACAGTGAACTGGCCAGAGCGGTGGAAGCGTGTGCTTTGTACCAGGAGCAGCGGGGACACCCAGCAAAGGTATGCTGAGGTCAGCTTCCGGACAGCCCTGCACGCTATGCTCAGAAGCACGGACCTGAGCTGGTGACAGAGCTGCGGAAGGTTCTGGGGCAGGGGTGGGACATCACCTGAGCCGGGCTAGGGGAAGGGGGCTCACCCACGGCCAGAGGACGGCTGGGGCCCGCCTCACTAGCCCTTGCATGAGGCATTCACAGGATGGGGGAGGAGGGTTCGAAGAGAGCCGAAGGAAAGACCCAAGGGGAGCCAGAACTGGGACGCTCCTGCTTCTAGGGGCGCTCTCAGATTTATCTTAATTAAACTCAGGAAAGCAAGAAGTTGAGGGGACTCTCTGCAGGCACTGAAAAGCCGCCAACTCCTGGAGCCTGTGTTGTGATCCGGTGCTGACAGCCCTTCATCTTTTCCATTTCTTTTATTTTTTTAGGAGGTAAAGGGAGGGGAGGGGAAGGGGAGAGAGACACAATGGAGTTGCTTGGTGAACAAAAGCCCCGGTACGTTTCTGTTCATCGTTTTCAGCCGGGTGTGCTGCTCTGTCAGCACCCTATAATCAGAGCCAAGCAGGGACACAGCCCGTAACTTACAATTCAGGCATCGAGGCAGCCTGGACGGCACGGTGCCTGCCTGCCGACGTCTACCAAGCCTCCATCTCATCAGGGATGGGGAAGGAAGGGCCAAGGACTCAGAGAACTGGAGGACACGGCGTAAGAGGTCGGAAGACCTTGGTTCAAGTCCTGGCTGCTCCGTCGCCAGCTCTGTAACCTTGCAAAGACAAGACCTCTCCAGGCCTCCACTTCTTGGTCTACACTGATGACATTTGCAACTACTGTTAGTTATTCAGAGTCTACTCTGTGCCAGGGGCGAGTTTAAGTGTTTATCCTCTACAAAACTCCCTATGAGGGAAGCATTAGTCTCCTCATTTTACAGATGGAGAAACGGGGGTCCAGAGGTTAAACAGTTAATCAAGGTCAGAAAACTAGTCGACCAGCTTCAAAACCCACATTAAACTATACCACACTAATGTGAACTGAGTGGAAATAACCCTGCTCTCCCCTCCCTCACCTGCTTGCTGTGAGGCTCAGTGGGGAGAACTCGCACCAATACTGCAGCATATAGCCTTTATCAACACCATCGGCCTTCAGTATCTGCAGGATTCAGTCAACTGCGAACCAAAAATATTCAAGAAAGAACTCCAGAAAGTTCCAAAAAGCAAAACTTGAATTTGCCGTACACCGGCAATGATTTACATAACATTGACATTGTTATCAAGCATTATAAGTAATCTAGAGCTGATTTAAAGTATGTGGGGAAAAAAAGTATACGAGAAGATGTGCATAGGTTGTATGCAAATACTATGCCATTTTGTATAAGGGACTCGAGCATCTGCAGATTTTGGTATCTCTGGGGGTCCTGGAACCCATCCCCTGGAACCCATCGATCAGCTACCCCCGCCCCTCAACTGGGGCTCCAGAAAGCTGTCCCAGCTGGTCCAGCCCTCACTCCACTGCTGACCCACGGTCACGTCCTCGTCATGCTCTTGGTCCCTGGATTCCACGGGACTCTGAGAAGCAAAGCCCATCTCACCCCGATTCCAAACTCCAGGAGTCTGTCCTCTCCAGAGACGGCGGGCATCTCCATCAGCACCCACTCCTGACCACTGTCCCCGACCCCGTCCTGGGGGGCATCATGTGAGAGGGTGCAGAGTCCCGGCACAGTGCCCAGCACTGGGTCCACAGCAGGCTCTGGGCCCAGCCACCAACTCCACAGCCTGACTCTCGTCCTCCCGGGGGTCACCCCTAACAGAGGAGCACCCAGACACATGAGAGCTCCCGACACAGTGGGAAGGACACCGACCTGCTATTAATACAGGAAAATTGGACCTGACACTGTCAGTGAGCTGAAACCCCCCAGCTGAGGGAAGCTTTGTTTTTTCAATAAATGATGAATAACACAGGGTGTTTATTTCCCCAGCAAGTCGTATTTCTTAAGTATCACTAGGCTTGTACGTCAGGGCTGTCATCTGGGGAAAGCAGGGACGATGCGGCGTCTTCAAGCCCTTCTCCTTCCTGAGGAGTTCAAAGCACCTCACGCAGAACCCCCTCTGTGGTCCCAGAGGCTCTCAGCGGGGCTGGGGCCAGCAATCTGCCTGCAGAGAACGCCCGCTGACAAGTCCTCCCTGCCCAGCTGGGAAATGCAGGGGCGGGGGGTCACCCAGAATCCACCTGGTCCGATCCCCAGTGCCCAACTCTGCGGCCGACCAGGGGCCTGGAAATGAAGATGTGGTCTCTTGCTCAAGACAGACAGACAGACAGACAGACAGACAGACAGACATCCCCATCTCATCACACACCAGACAGTGTAGAGAATACGTCCTTCAAGACAGCTCGGTTAGTTCTAACCCCAGGAGCAGCCTCCTCGGGACGATCACCTACCCCCTCAGGACAGGACTGTCGTCCCCTCCAGGCACTTTCAGAACGGCGTGTCTCTGTCTCACGCGTGTCACCGATCACAAGATGTTTCCTGTGTTGCGTTCTGTGTGCAAGTTGCTGCCCTCCCCATGATTTGTGGTCATTTTATAGCTTTATGCTCCTGGTACCCCTGCAAGGTGCCCAGTGTAACAAATGGCCCAAACATAACACAGAAAGCAGGGGCCGCAAACCAGCACCCTAACCGCAGATACATTTCGTTCCGTCTGCACCATGTTTTAAATATTTTAAATTAGTTGCCAACAGATAAAAAATCAGGAGATTTTACCCCCAAATCAGGGGTTCAAGCTCCCCTTGGAGAATGGAGGCTCTAGCAATATCAGGCTATTTCTGGAGTGGCAGCAGTCGGCAGGCCCTGAACAGCAGGTGCATCCTCAAACGGGGCGTGGCCTGTCTCACGCACCTGAGTCTGCAGCTCTGTGTCCAGTTCGGTTGACATAATCGAAGGTGCACTGTGCTCGCTTCAGACCATGAGCTCCCTGAGGGTGAGCCCTGGATCTACACTTGCTGTGAGGGGTCAGGTGAGGGAGGGCCCTTACGGATCACTCAAAGAGTTAAACATACACAGTGGAAACCTATGCACCCGGGCCAGCGGCTCCAACAACAAGCCTTTAAAAACAGGGACTCTGCCTCCTAACTCACTGCCCGAGGCCACACTTAGACGAAGGTCTGAGTCCTGTGGCTGCCCTCGGGCACCTGACTTCGGGTTGGCACTTCACAACCCAGAACGAGCTCTCCCATTACTCTAGG
>NW_006797390.1:6425919-6452547 GCF_000442215.2 Lipotes vexillifer
CTGCGTGACTCGTCCTGAGAAAATAATACAAAAGGGGGAGAAAGAAAGGGAGAAGCAAAGGAGAGACAGAGAGAAGAAAGACAGAGAAAGGAAGGAAGCACACACACAGACACACACACACATAGACACAGATACAATATTAATATACCTATATACACATTAATGCAGTTTTATTTAGAAGCAGTATTAATGCATTATTATTTAGAGCTGTTAAAACCCGAACAAACTAAATTTCCAACAATGGGAAAATCGATAAAAACTCAATGACTACTATGTAGCCATTTAAAAGTCTAATAGTGATGATTATGTAGCTTGTGGGAGAATATTAAAGCAAATAGAATGCAAAAGTCTACCTGCAGGGGCTTCCCTGGTGGCGCAGCGGTTGAGAGTCCGCCTGCCGATGCAGGGGACACAGGTCCGTGCCCCGGTCCGGGAAGATCCCACATGCCGCGGAGCGGCTGGGCCCGTGAGCCATGGCCGCTGAGCCTGCGCATCCGGAGCCTGTGCTCCGCAACGGGAGAGGCCACAACAGGGAGAGGCCCGCGAACCGCAAAAAAAAAAAAAAAAAAAAAAAAAAAAAAAAAAAAAAAAAAAAAAAAAAAAAAAAAAGTCTACCCGCATTGTGACTATAACCACGTAAAAATTATGATTGCAAGGAAGTACACACTGAAGGCATCGTGGAAAATGGAAAGTTGATTTGTCGTGGTGGCGGGTCTGTGAGGCCCTTTTTTTCGCTATTCCTTTGATTCATACTCTTTCTTCCTGCACAGCATTATTTCTGTAAGTATTTTTTTAATACCCAGCCCGGTCCTGTCCCCAAATTAAGTGCATGCAACTCAACCAGACAGCGATGAGGTCAGGCAGGCACGGCTCCTTTGCCTGTGAGTCCCTCGGGGGGGGTCAGGTACCAGGTCCAGGTGCACACAGCTGGGGGCTTCAAAGGAGGCTCCCCCCGAACCCCCCTACACACTGTAAAGGGGAGTTCAGCTCTCCTGGCCCAGCAGACACCTCGGGGCCCGCCCTTTGTGTGGCTGGCCCTCTGCTGCTCTGTCATCTGGTCAGTGGCTTCAGGGTCTGTCTCTGATGCCACATGAGGAAAGGAGAAGCCCTGGGGCCTCCAGGCAGGACGTGGCCACGCCAGCGACCTGTCCGTCAGTCGTTCTTTTCTTTCCAATACACATTTCATCGTGTCCCTCTCTGGAGACTCAGGAACCAGGTCTAGGGAGGGGGCTGCTTGTCAGAGGACGGGAGACACCCAAGCACCTTCTAGAAGGTGGGGCTAACATGGCATCAGGCCAGACCCACCGGGGAGCCGCCAGGCGAGGGCAGGGCTGAGGGTCCAGCAGTGTGGACACCAGAAGAGCTGACCCCGCAGTGGCCCGGGGGGCGGGTGCTGCGGGCCGAAGTGGCAGCTGCTTCATTGTTTGTTAACTGTGACAGAGAGCCGGGGCCTCGGAAAACAGAGACACTTCCTTACATGCACAGTCCAAACGATCACACTCCCCAGGGAGAGATTTCCTGCTCTGAATTCCCCCGGGGGACTGAGAGCCGGAGAAGAAAAAAGCCTCCTCAGCTGAGCCGGGCCCCAAATCACACCCCACATCCAGCAGCACGTTCCATGTGCAGGGAAATTCACTGAAACTCGATTGTCGATTGCCGGGCTTTTACTTCTCAATTCCTGAGACTGGCTTCATTTAAATTTAAAAAAAGAAAAAAAAAAGAGAGGAAAGGAAAGAAGGAAGGAAGGGAGGAGGGAGGGGCAGAAGGAGACTTCCCCCTCACTGCCGCCCTATTCTGTCCAGCACCTGGGGTTGGCAGGGCAAGTCCCCAGGGATGGGGCCACAGTCCCGACAAGCGAGGGTGGGAAAAGGGCAGCCAGCTGGTCAGGTCATTGAGCCCATGGACGGGCACTGGCAACCCTGGTGCC
Source organism: Lipotes vexillifer (assembly GCF_000442215.2). NCBI lineage: Eukaryota > Metazoa > Chordata > Mammalia > Artiodactyla > Lipotidae > Lipotes > Lipotes vexillifer. The sequence goes on from NW_006797390.1 coordinate 6,427,847, forward strand.
TGCCCAGCTGGTGGCATCTGCCCGGAGGGGAGGTGGTGAGGATGGACTGGAGAGGCCCAGAGGACCAAATGCGAGGCTGGTGGCAGGCGGCCGGCCCCTTCTGTAAGCAATCCCCCACGGGGTTATTTCCAGGCACTTTTTCCTGTGAGAAAAGAATGGGAGGAATGCAGCCCAGCCTTTACCCAAATCCACCCTCCTTGGCTCCGCGCCCATGACGTACAGAGGGGGCCCCCAGCGCCTGTAATCAGCAAATCCGTTTCAGAAACTCCAACTGGCAGCAGAGACCAGGGATGTAGGCAATGCCAGCTGAGGGCGTCCCGGAGGGAAACGCGGGCCACGCCGAGAGGGGCCAGAAACACTCCTGGACGCTTATAGCTCCTCGGGGACCTGAGCTCCAGGAAATGCTAGCAATTGCAGTCCAACTGTGTCCCTGGCCAGAGGAGCTGACTGGAGACTGAGACTGTGCACAGGCAGGAAGAACTTCATTGGGAAAAAATGTTGACCGAGTTTAATGTGAGCGGAAGGACAAAGGCTTGGATGGAGGAGCCTTCCTGAGAAACGAGGCACCGAGCGCTCCAGCAATTTGCACGGGGCTGTGCAGGGAGTATTGGGTTCAAAGGCCCAGGCCGGGGGCTGGACTCCCCTGGGCAGGGCCAGGCCCAGGGCGAGGAAGGGGTGGCAGGTGCTCCCCTGCAGTGCCTGAACTTGGCACCCTGAACCCCGCCCTGCAGTGGGAAGTTGCTCCAGGCCACCCCCCCACTGGAAGGAGGGCTCAGAAAACCGAGGCCAAAAAAATACAGTGTCCTCACTCAAGAGACCAAATAAAATGGTGGAGAAGAAACCCCAGCATCTCCTGAGCCCCTGGCATGGACCAAGCACACGGCTCCTCTAGGTCTAAGAACCTGCAGTAGGTGGGTACGTCATTCTCATACTACAGGCAAGAACCTGGGAGTCCTGGAGATGGACCCTCGGCACGTGGCTGGAACCAAGCCCGACGCCTCGTCTGCGTGCATCTCCAGGGTCCAGAGAGACCACAGTCCACCTGGGGCTGCACGATGCAGTTTCTCCTAAAGGAAACCTGGCCCACTCCAGACGCCACCTTCAACAACCAGCGTGTAAGCGAGCTCACCGGGCGGCCTCAGTCAAGCCCCTTGGTCCCTGGGGGCCTCAGAACAGGGGCGACCGAGGTCCCTTCCTGTTCAAGAGGTGCAGAAAGGGTGGGTAAGCCCCTAACTCTGGCCAAGAACCCAACCAGACTAAGGGAGCTCCAACGGATTCTGCTGCATCTCTCTGCCCGGAGCCTCTGGCACACAGCAGACACTGGGTTGAGTGGATGGCTCCGTGAGTGGACACATGAAGTGTCCTGAAAGTCAGGCCCGCTTTGGAAGGAAGCACTGGGAATACCTGTTCACCAGACTTCTCCCCAAAGGTGGAAGAGTTGGACCTTCCCAAACCTCACTTTGCATTGAGATCATCTGGAAAGCTTGTCAAAATACAGATTCCTGCCCCACTGACGAGTGTCAGACCCAGAAGCTCTGGGCCGGGGGCCCAGGAGTCTGAATTATTCAAAAGGTCCCCAGATGTCTCTAACTCAAGGCCAGGTCTAGAATCACTGACGTATATTATTTGGCTAACACCCGTTCGGTCCTATGCTGGGACCAGATGAAGCTAAGAAATCAAAACAAAATAAGTGACTCTCTCCTACAGCCTTTTTTCCAAAGAGCTCAAATCAACGTTTTATGCCAAGATGCTGTTTACCTGTTGGAATGAAACAGGGTGGCAATTCTTCTCCCCATTCTGTAGGTTGGCAAACTGAGGTCTGCCCAAGAAAGAGTACTAATTCTGCTTTTCACCGCTGCCTTTAGCTCCTGAAGGAGGCAGGGTATTAGACCTATATTAGGGTATTAGGGACTCAGCTAAATTTCATAAAAAAGAGAGGGCTTCCCTGGTGGCGCAGTGATTGAGAGTCCGCCTGCCGATGCAGGGGACGCGGGTTCGTGCCCCGGTCCGGGAAGATCCCACGTGCCGCGGAGCGGCTGGGCCCGTGAGCCATGGCCGCCGAGCCTGCGCGTCCGGTGCCTGTGCTCCGCAGCGGGAGGGGGCACAACAGTGAGAGGCCCGCGTACCGCAAAAAAAAAAAAAAAAAAAGAGAGAGAGAGAGAGACCAAGGCCAGGCACATGTTTGGCTGCTGCAGGAGATGCTGATGTCAGGAATGACACCTCTCCTCCTCCTGCCCACACTTGGAGGACAAAGCACACTTGTTTCTTGACGGCTCACACACCCCAAACACAGAGTCCCACCAACGTCAAACCGTCAGGCCAGAAGGAAGGAGACCCGCCCCCTTCATCTCAGGCGTGCACCCATCTCCCTGTCCGGGAGGTGATGGGGGTCATTCACTGATTCATTCGTGAAAATGACAGCAAAGTAAGAAGTGCTGAGTACGGCAGGAGAGTTAGGAAGGCTCGAGTCCCCATGGGCGTGAAGCAAGAATTAACTTTTCCTATTCTCTTCAGTTAAAGAGCGGCCCTGCTGGAGGGATGAAAGCTGAGCCACCCACAGCCCGCAGCTTACCCAGGAGTGGAGTGGGTGGGGGGGATACCCTCCCAGGTGCCTCCGTCCCTCCCTCAGCAGCTGGAGACACTGCTCAGAGGCAGGGGCCAGAGTCACCTCGGCCGGACACGCCCAAGAGGCCCCCTCTTCCCCCAGCCCCCTCCTTCCTCCCAGCCCTGGATGAGATTGATGGAGCTGAAGCAGCTGCAGCAGTGCGGGGGGCAGGGGGGAACAACAGCTGGACAGAGGGAGGGCCCTCCCCCCCGCCTGGGCAGAGTCCAGCCGGAGCTGGAGAGAGAGGAGAGAGACGGGCCTCATCCAGGAGCAGAACGAGGGCCTTCGGCCCCCTCCCACCGTGAACCCTCCCCCACCATCCAGGTGGGTAGCTATCCCCAGATCCCCCAGGAGCAGAGCTGCTCAGCAGTGGGGTCACACACCCGGGGTCCTGGGTCAGGCGGCCCACGCTGCCCCAGCCATGCTCCCTACAAACCTACCACACGCCCCACCCGCGTGGGACATGAGGCCCCACCTCCACTGGCTACCCCACAGGCCACCGTGCCGCAGGAAGACGCCCGGGTCCTACCCCACCCAGCACGTGGGAGGGCGACACGATGACCCAGGGCGCGGAGGGCTGGTCTGACGATCAGTGGACGGGGGTTCTGTCGTAAACGAAGCATGTGACTCTTGACAGACTTGGGGTCCATCTCGGTTCCACCAAAAACCTTCGTGACCCTGATTCCTGGTGGCCTTGTCTGCAAAATGAGGATGATACTATCTACTCTATAGGGTAGTCCTTAGATGGAAAGGAACCATATCGTGGCCCATGATGGGCCTCACATTCCACATGGGCGAGAGGAGCAAAGCTAGACTTGATGGTCTATGGGTCTCCTCCAGCTCCTATGAAACCCACTCAGCCCTTCGCCCAATAACCCTGGGAGGTGTCTCCTTCGTCCCTTTCCTCTAAAGAGAACGGCTGCTCAGAATACCTTCCCTAGTCCTGCTGTGTCTCCTAGATAAATGGGGCCTTTGAGATGTTTCCCCTCCAAGCCCCCCTTCAGACCCTACAACTCAATCTCCACACATGTCCACATCAGACTCCCAAGGGCCACCCTTCACCTGCCAAGCTGTGCCCCACACACATATGTAAACCATCCACACAGCTCAGGAACTTCTTACCAAGAGCACATCACCCGCTCACAGCACATCTCACACACCAAAGGTGACCCCCCCCCAGGGGGTGGCAACATTGCAAGTGGAAACTGTTGGTGTAGCACCGTCCCGTCCAACATGGTGGCCACGAGCAACGTGTGGCCACTTGAATTTAACTTTCAGCTACCTAAAACTAAATAAACGTAAAAATTCAGTTCCTCGGGTGCACCAGCCACATTTCAAATGCTCAACAGCCGCGTGTAACCGGTGAGTATGCCCTGGGCAAAGCACTGGTCTAGAAGATGTTCTCCCCTCCCGGGCAGAACAGGCCCCAGGTGGCTCAGACTGAATCTGAAGGAAACAGGGAGCGAGAGGGAGGGCAAGGCTCGAGGGGGAGGGGCCGTTTCCCACTGCTTTGGTTGGAGACACCACCAGGATGGGGTTGCAACAGACCAACCAACTCGGCAAGGGTCTCCCTGGCCCCGGCACCCGGCAGTAGGCAGCTGCTACCCACGCTTCATTTGGGAGATGCACGGGACGCCTGTCATTCTCTCCAGGCCTTGGCGGACTCCTGGCCTTCCTAGCTCAAGATCTGCACCTTGTCCCAGAGCAGAGGCACCCTCCTGCCATCGTCCTGCTGCCCAGCTTCAGCTGAAGAATGGCCTGCAGAGGACTGGGGCTCCTCTGCTTCCACCCCAGACTCAAAAATATCTGGCTGCAAACCCAAACGGAGGAGAAGGAAGGGGCAAAAGCTAGTTTTAATCAAGCACCTACTATACCCAAGGTACCACCGAGATACTTTCACTTGCATTTTCCCATTTGATCCCCCAAAACTGCTGCAAGGTAATCGTTGGTAAACCCATTTTCCAGATGAGGAAGCTGAGGCTCAGAGAAGGTAAGCAACTCATGCGAGTTTGGAAGGGTCACAGTCTGAACACAAACCCAGAATGTCTGGCTCCAAAGCCTATGAGCTATTACCCTTCAGAGGTTACGGGGTCGATGACAACAGATGCAGGAGGAGGGAGCCCCGCCACTCTCCGCCCCCCAGGGACGTCCCCAGACACATAAGCACGAAGGTCAAGACCTAAGGTTTCTTGAGTTTCTGGCCTGAGAGAGCCCAGAATCTCTGGAAGGTCTTGGCTTTGGAGAGATGAAGAAAGCCGTAGAGCAGGACAAGGAGGGGGAAGAAGAGTGGAGGGAACAGAAAAGTCAAGTCAGGAAGAGAGGCCGGGCACACAGAGGCGTCTGAAATTATTCCCAGTGTCACTATTTCTGTGACTGTTTGTCTAATGACTATCTTCCTCAGTTAGACCTCAGGTCCTGAGAGCAATGGCCTCACTTTGTTCACAGCTGTATTCCCAGCACTAGCACAGAGCCTGGCACACAGTAGGTGCTCAATAAGTACCTGCAGGAAAGACAGATGGGTGGATGGAATGATAAACAGAATGTCCAGGGACTACGGAGAGAGAAAAGTCCTCTTTTCTGCCTTTTCAGAGGCCACTTCCTCCAAGAAGTCCTCCTGACTGCCGGGCCAGCTCAGCTCTGAGGGCTGAGACTTCGGGTGGGGAGGAGCTGTCCTCCTCTATCCTGGGCCGTGTCCACCCCTCTGCATCAGCCCCAACCCTGTCACCACTCTCTGGGCGCAGAGACCTCAAAGATCATCTGGTCCACTGTTCCCACGTTATGGGTGAAGAGACTGAGACCCAAGCAGGGGAACTGTCCTGCCCGGGGGCACAGCTTCTAAGTAGAGAAAGTTCCTCGTGCCCGTGCCAGCAGGAGCTTGATAACAGAAGCTCACGCCAAGCCCCGAGGGCCTGCAGCTCGCCTGCGGGGCCAGGCCTGGTGCCTGCGGCCCATCTGTCTCTCCAGCCTGCCAAGAGGCCTTCCTTCCCCTGTGCCAGTGTGGATGACACCTACCGCAGGTGACTTCAGAACACTGCACCATGGGGAGGTGTTGCTGGCCATAGCACCAGGCCTTTAATTTCCGACTGCCCAGCCTGACACCCCTAATGTCCGAGCCCTCTCTGCTCTAAGCCCCATGTGGTCATACATCACTTTGGCTGGTGCCAGCCATGCCTCCCCCCAGCCATCTGGACACAAAAATGAGGAAAGAGCAGGACAGGATGATCTTGGCAGAGAGGACAGATGGGAAGCTAAAGACACCTGGTCCCTACCCTTCCTAACCTCGCTGCGGGGCTGCGGGGTGGTGCCCTGGGGCTGCGGGGTGGTGGGCGTGGTTCTCTTTTCCCGGGACTCAGTTTCCCCATAAGCAGTGGGGAATCTTCAGCCCCAACCTCAGCAAGATGTGTTGAGATGGGAGTTCCCCTACCCCCGGATGTAAAGAAGGAGAAAATCCAAGACAAACCCAAGTCGGGCACCTTCCGGCTGCGTTCGCTCTCAATCAAGATCAGTGAGTCAAAACAAGTTCACGTAAAAAGGTAAGTTCCCAAATGAGACACTGCCAGGTGAAGGCCCCAGGGCAAGGGCACGGCTAGGGGAGACACGGCACGACTGAAAGACGGGTGTGACCTCAAGCAAGAGACAGGGGTTCCTGAGCCCAGTGTGAGCGGGGTCCGTCCTGTCCACGCAGTGAACACACACGCCATCCGCCCCGGCAGCCCAGGGCCACTGCCGTGCACTGCGCCCACGCCGGGGACGGGGAGTAAAGGCACCTTCGGGATGAACTTGACGTGAGGAAACAAGGAGGAACATTTCCCGGGAGGTGACCTTGAGCTACGTGAGGAAGCAAAGGAAGACAAGACAGACTTTAGGTCAAATCAGACGGTAAGAAACACAATTTGACAGTCAGACTCTCCTTGTAACATAAATGCTCTGGGTACAGGGGGAAAGGACAAGTACCATCACCAGATATTGTTCAAAATCCAAACGCTTTGGGTCTTAATGTAGCCAAAACACAAACTTCACTGAAGAGGGTGCCCTGACTGTGGCTGACGTGCTGATGAAACCTCCGCTTTTTACCTGGGTGACAGGAGCCACCCAGGGGTGGGAAAGGAGGACCAAGCAAGGAGCCATCCACATCTCGGCAGAGGCTGGAAAGCAACACCCACCGGAAATGCTGCTGCATGAGTGCCCGAGGCTGGCACAACCAAGCACCGCGAACTGGTGGCTTCAAACAACAGATGTGTATCGACTCACGTCCTGGAGGCTGGAAGTCTGAATCAAGGCACGAGCAGGGCTGTGATCCCTCTGAGGGCTCTGGGGAACATGCTTCCGTGCCCCTGCATGGTTCTGGGCGGCTGCGGGCAGCCGTCAGCTCCTGAGCGTGTGGCAGCCTCACTCCTGTCCCGTTGCCACGTGGTGCTCTCCCTACGTTTCTATCCAGATTTCCCTCGTCTTATCCTTCTTGTAAGGACATCATCATCAGATGGGGGCTCACCCTAATCCGATATGACCTGATCTTAACACGATTACACGTGCAAAGACCCTATTTCTGAACAAGGTCACGTTCACAGGTTAGGGTAGACACGCATTTGGGGGGAGACGCTAATCAACAGAGATGCTTGTCGCAGTGGGGAGACATTACCTGGAGACATTACTTAACAGTCTTGAGTTCCAACCCCAAATCCACCTCTGACTAAGCAGGTCATCTCAGCGGGAATGCCAACCCTCTCAAAGACTCCGTCCTCGAGGGAAGAATTTGGATGTGATTTCCCAGGTTCCTTCCAGCCCCCAAACTGCCAAGTTAAAAGCGAATGAAAATCCATACAAACTCATGACTTTTAAAATCAGACACAAATAAACCTAGCTATGTATGTACATAGATTTCCCAGCTATGCTCTCTCTAAGGACTTAGAAGCAGTGATACTCCACTAGCAACAAACACACTCAGTGCCTAGATCTTGGTCTCTAAACACCATTCTCCAGCAAGGGACCCAGAGCTCCTGAGACAAGTGATTGATTCCAGGGCTGAGACAGGAAAAATATAACATGAGTCTGGAGTATCTTGTGGTGCCGGAAAGTAAGAAAGTGCTCAAAAAACAAAGATGAGGGCCTCTCAAAAGGGCACAGGAGCCAACCTGCAAGAGCTTCCAGAGGAGCAATTTCAGCAACAAAACAGTGGTGTCGAATTATAACTCTACCCGCAGGATAAATACATATCCGTGACCTCTATTATATAACACATATCCATGCATTTATTATATATTATATATTTTATAAAATAAAATTTGTGACTCTAATGATAAAAATTACTAAGTAAGTAAGCAAATAAAGGAAGGAAGGAAGGAAGGAAGGAGAAGGGCCAGCTCTTCCTTCCAAGAGGATTCCAGTTAACAAATGTAGAGGAAATGAGGGAAACAGAAAATGACCATTAGGCAAATACCACAATAATAACTACTGCAGGAAAGAACCACTGATGGATGCTAAAATTAGTGAGTAAATGTTTGAGGGGGACTTCCCTGGTGGCGCAGTGGTTAAGAATCCGCCTGCCAATGCAGGGGACACGGGTTCGAGCCCTGGTCCGGGAAGATCCCACATGCCGCAGAGCCACTAAGCCCGTGCGCCACAACTACTGAGCCTGCGCTCTTGAGCCCGCGAGCCACAACTACTGCAGCCCGCACACCTAGAGCCCGTGCTCCGCAACAAAGGGAAGCCACCGCGTACACCGCAACAAAGAGTAGCCCCCCCTCACCGCAACTAGAGAAAGCCCGCGCACAGCAGAGAAGACCCAACACAGCCGAAAAAATAAACAAATTTATTTTAAAAAGAAAAAAAAGTTTGAAGGAAAACAGGATATTTGTATAGTCTCAGAGTACCCCCCCACAAGACATCTATTCATTACCGAGAGAAAAAGAGTAACTTCATAGAGGAGATACCCGGCCAGCATCACCTTCTCCAAGCACTGAGGCTGACATACTGATGCCATTTACCCCGTGACACAAGCGGCGAGGACGCAGCACCATATCTGTGGCATCCTTGCCAAAAATGCATAACTTCACCCCAATCACAAGGAAATGCTGGCATCCTACAAACTGACTGATTTGTCCTCCTCAGCACTGTCAAGGCCACAAAAGGCAAAGAAAAACCAGGGAATCTTCACAGGTTGGAGGAACCTAAAGAGACAGGACAACTAAATGCAAGGTGGGGTCTTGGAGCAGAAAAAGGACGCTAGTGGGAAAATCCAAAGAAAGCCTGCAGCTGAGTTAATAACACCACACCAATCTGAATTTCTCGGTTTCCACAGTACACTATGGTTACGTAAGATGTTTACAACAACCCAAAAAAACCAAAAGAAAAAGGGTGTTGGTGTGTGCGAAGGCCACACGCATACGCGCTCCAGGGCACACGGGTGCAGGAGTGCCAGCAAGTGTGCAGGAGCCGGGGGTGGGAGGGGAGGGAGGGGGAGGGAGGGAAAACAGGCTCCTGCTGTTTGAGGCACCGTGCTGAGCATGGGGTCTGATTCACACAAAAGGATTACTAGATTACATTCTTTACTGCAGGCAGCTGTCCCTGTCAAACAAATAATCATCGCCTTACACGTATATATCACCTTTCACCCTGCAGCCCTCTCCTAGGCAAGGACCAGCCTGGGGACCCACTCAGCCCTGCCCAGGGAAGGGGGGAAGGGAGAAGTGGGGGAGGGGGCCAGCCCACCCAGAGGAGCCCAACCTGAACCCCACCTGGCTTCCAAGAAACGGGGGGTCGGGACCCCCGTCAGAGAAGAAGGGAAACTCAGCTGTTAAGAGGGGAGGACGGTGTGGGCGGGAGGGGGGGTGGGATGCTCCATGAAAGGGTGGGCAAGGGACAGAGCAGCAGGTGGCAGGCTCCCGAGAAGGGCACGAGGCCGAGCAGTGTCAACCCAGGGGCAGGGGGCGGAGCGGTCACCAGCCCTCAGCCTCCAGGACGCGTGTGCCGTCGGGCACGCCCTCATCCACGAAGCACGTCTATCACGGGATCCTGGAAGCAGCCACCCGCGTTAAGCACTTAGCATGACCTCTGACACTGCATCTTGCTATTCACCTGCCAGCCACGTGGCCAGGGCCAGAGCAAGGGCCAGATGGAGAAAGTGGGCGTCAGGCGTGGTGGGAAATACGGGGGTAACAGCTGGTCCCAAGGAGAGAGGCCATGAGTCCCCCAAGTGGCTGACTGTCACAAGCCCCTGCGAAGCAGCAGGGGCGGGGCCCCTGGGTCCGAGCTGCTGGGCAGGTGACTTGTTCGCATGCGGGGCTGTTCCTCCGAGAGCTGCCCTGTAAGGTCCACAGAGCAAGCCTGGGCCAGGCTGGAAAGGAAGAGGGGAGTGTGAAGGGTGGGCCCCCAACTCAGAGAGACACCTTCAGACCAGGGGCCTGTGTCTCCCAAGCACCTAAAACACGAACGTACGGGAAAATCAGGTCAGAACATCTGCCGGGCAGGCCGAGGGCAGGAGAGGGGACCGGAGGAAACGCCACGGGCACCTGGGGAGGGCGAGGTCACAAAGGCTTCCTCGAAGAAGCAGGGCTCCTGTTGGACCCTGAAAGATGTGTGGGACCCCAAGGAGTCGAGACGGGGCAGGAGAAGGGGAGACTGGCACAGACACCAGAACCGGCACAGCACGCTCCCCGGGCAGGCAGGGCATCTGTCACCGCCGTGGTGGAGGGCCGGGTGGGCTGGGAAAGCCATTTGGAGTGAAGCTGAAAAGGGCCAGGGCGGGGGCTCTGAGCTAAGACCCCCTGTGAGCCCCCTCAGCATGGGCACAGCTGCCTTTGCATTGAGAGAGCTGGAGAAGCTGGGCCAGGGAAGCTTTTGGCACCAAGGAGCAAGTTTTCAGGGGACACGTCGAGAGAGTTTCAAAACTTTCTCATGACACAGGATACTTGTGAGCTGCCGGAGCCTGGGGAAGCCTGGGCCATCCTGTGTAACACAAAACCCAGATGTCGCCTTTGGCAAGGAACCCAGGACCCCTTGGTCCCCATCAACGGAATCGCATGGCCCCCCTCGGCCTCCCGCACAGCATCCCAAACCCCCCGGCCTCTCCTATGAAGCCCAACACCCCCAGGGCCCCCTCCCCAGCGCTTCCCTTTGGCCTTCGCCAGCCTGAAACTCCCTCAGTCCTTACCAGCACACATCCAAATTTCCTTCTTGTCTCCTGAATAAAACCCCAAATTTCTCTTCTGCTCTTCCACGAAGCACCTCCAAACCTCCACGGGCCCACACGACTAAACCCATTGTTCCCTCTGTCCTTTCCAGGAACCCAGTATTTCCTTGTGTCGTCACCCATGAAACCTCAAGGCGGTCATCCTCCCTCCCACCCACCCCAACCCCAAACTATGCCCACATCCTCCCAGTGCAAACCCCACACTACCCGCTAACTTCCCATGCCTACAACCTTCCTCATTCAAATTCCCCCCCAGAAATCCTGAACTCTCCTTGAGTCTTCATCATCAAACCCCAAACTTTTCTCAACTTCCCATACCAAGTCTAAATCTGCAGCTTCTCCCAAGAAACCCCCGAAGTTTCCTTCTCGGGACTCTTTGGTGGGTTGGGATGCCGAGGGCGGTGCTTCTCAGCCAATTGGTGGCAAATGCCAGGCGTTTTATTTCCAGTCCATCCTGGGTCCACAGGTGGTCCTGCTCTGGGGGACAATTCTGCCTTTCACCCCGGGTGAACTGCCTGGAGATTCGAGCAGCGTCCCAACTGGCCGATACCCTGTTCAAAGAGACAAATCCTTCAGCTTCAACTAAAAGTCCCAAAGAGTTTGCACGGTTCCAGCCACGAGAATCCAAGACTCACGTCGCGCTTCCCTAGGAAACACCACACTACCCTACGGCGTCACGGCCAACAGTCAAATCACTGCAAACATTGCTAAACGCTGACTTTCCATTTCTGTACCTGCCTCGTCATCATGAGCACTGGCCCACGGGCCACACTTTAAGTAGCACTAGCCTAAACCCTCTTAGACTGTCCAGTGATTGCCCTGAGATGTCCTTCCATGGCCCAACAAGTCACTTCCCCAGGTACGGATAACCAAGAGGCAGGTGGTGCAGATGCCCACGGGACCAGCTAGAAGCTACTGTCCCCTTGCTTCTGGGGGATGTGGGCAGAACGGTCTGAGCCCCGGTGGGTCGGCTGTGAGGCTAGAGATTCACCCCCTGCAGATGGAGAGCAAATCCACCTGGGGCTGTGCCAGGGCCCCCGAGGCTGCAGACCCTGTCGAGGATGTCAAGGGGTGCAGGCCAGAGAGAGTCCAACTGTCCCCAGGTTGTCCCACTACCAAAGTCAGGACCCTGGGGAGGAAGCCCCTCCTCAGCAGGACGGCTGAGCAGAGGAGGGAAGGTGTGAACAGAGAAGGGAAATCTAATTACAACTGGTTCCTGCCCAGTCACCTGCTAGAAACCAAGACTTGGATGGAAGGATCCCTGACAACAACACAGCCCAAGAGTCTCTCCACTGCCAACGTAGGGAGGGAAGGACCAGCTGAGCCTCCTCTGCCCTGAGCCCCCAAGAAAGGGACTCGTGGAGCTGAAACCCGAGCAGATGCCAAGGGGCAGCGATGGGGAGGCGATGGGCCCCGGGGAGGGCAGGGCCCAAATGCACGTGTGCATGGGGGAGGGGAGCAGAGGCCCCAGGGAGGGCTGAGGGCCTGCAGGGCTGGTGGATCCGGGGCCAGCAGCCGAGGGCACCGCGAAGCAAAGGGAAGGAGGCAGACGCAGCAAAGCCGAAGAAGCAGCCAGGAGGAGCGAGCCCAGGGAGGGGCCCATGGGAGCGCAGCGCAGCTACAAGCCGCGGGCTCTGCCTTCCGGCCCATCCACTCCTAGACTGGCTCCTGCCTCTAAGCCCCGAGACTGCAGGAGGCGCTGAGTGGGAACCAGCCACGGATCAAAGATGCCTTCCCTTCTCGGCCCTGCACCTCCGCCCCCGGGCAGGGCCTGGTCTTCCTCGACCCTGACAGGGGTGCCAGCCTCCTAGGCTCCTGCCGCACCAGCCCACGCGCCCCAGGTGGAAGGGGCGGCCCGGGGTGGCAGCAGGACAGGAAATTCACTCTATCAAGACCGCGCTCAGGACAGAGTCTGCACTCCAGAGGGGGAAGGGCAGGCACTGCCCCCCGCACCGCTGCAGATGGCACGTGTAGCCAGAGAGGGGGAGGGCCGAACCCACGTCACACAGCAGTGGGGGAAGCCAGGCCCCAGACACCTGACGCCCAGCTGCACGCTCTCCCCACTCCCAGCACTGCCTTCCTCTGGGCCCCAGTTCAAGGAAACCAGTCGGCGCCGTCTCTAGAGCATCAGGGAGGTGGGGTGGGAAGCAAGGGGCAAGTCAAGCCCCCTAAAGAACTGAATGCAGAAATCCGTGTGACAGCGGGTGGAATTACTTCCCCTGGAAAAAATTAATACAAGGCCCTCCCTTAGCAGACCCCAGGGGTACTTGGCTGGAAGCTGACATAATGTGGAGAGGCGAGCGCCACCCACCCCAGCAAGCCGCTGCCAGGAGCACAACAGGGAGGCTGCAGCTGGAGCCGGGGGCCCGGAGAGGTCATGCCGAGCAGGATGCTGGAGCCCAAGACACGGTCCTCGGCGGGCGTCTGGCTGGGAAGCAGAAGCCTCTGGTCTGGCAATCCAGGGGGCAGTGCTCCCTCGGGGCCCACATCCAGGCATCAAGGGAGCTGTGTCTCCTGGCAGAACCCACTGGGTGTGAAGCCAGGTGGGAGGGGGGAGGCAGAGCTCTGGAGAGAGGGGGAGTCGGGACAGCGCCTCAGGTCCTCCCGGGAGGAGCGGTGGGGCCCCCGGCGGCCCGGGGCAGGGGCCTATCTCCCCATCTGTGCCCATCACTCAGCTGCTGCCGTTCTGACAAAGCCGACCTGGCCATAACGGGCCCTGCCCCTGCACCCGCACCCGGAGAGGCTGAGGACCAGGATGGCGAGAAGACCCAACCTGGAGACGGGAAAGGACAAGGAGCCCAGGAGCGGCCCCCAATGCGGCCCCGAGCTTGGCAGGTGCTGCACCAGGGAGGGTCCAACTGGAAAGGGGGTCCCAGCAAGGCCCCCGGCTTCAGATGAGCTCAGAGCAACGCCGATAGCTCGCAAGGCCAACCGGAAGCTGATTCCAGCACAAGAACACCCCCACCTGGCCCAGGCCTTCATGGCACGACGGCCAGTAGAGGTTCCGGCAGCTCCACAGTGCAAAGTGGGAGTTGGGGCAGCGTCCCAGACCAGCCTGCCCTCCACCCCGCCTCCTGCTCGGGGTACACGATGGGGGGATGCTGGGAGGAGGGGGCAGGGCACAGCGGCCAGGCAGCCACCGCCCCATCTCATCTGCCCTCTCCCTCCTCCGGTCCCTGTTCCTTTAGAGGCTGGGCTCCCAAGGCACCTGCACACCCTTCCCTCTCAGAGAGGTGCCGGCTGGTACTGTAAAGTTACAGCACAGGGGTTCTAACAGTCACCCTGATCCCGGACGGAGCGAGTGCTCCTCCCGACCCCACCAACCTCCCCCCGCCACCAGCATACAAACTGCCTCACTCCCAGGAGAGAGGCAACACGGTGCGGGCAGAAACAGAAAACGCCCCCGGCCTTGGAAGCTACCGTGCGGGGGCCGGTATCCTGCCCCTGAAGTGTGGGGCACACCCTTCCTTCCTCTGGGCCTCAGCCTCTCGCCTGTGAAAGGGGCAGCCCCGTCCCCAACACAGGGTCACTGGGAAGACCGAGGGGGGCCATGGGAGAGAAGAAGAGCCCGTAAACTGCAGGGTGTACTTGCTGAGCGATGTGCAAGGTGGACGGCCACCATCAGTGGCCTGTGGCTCACAGCAGAGCCAGCCTCGGAGTCACGGTCTGGCCCAAACGCCCGCACACCGCCAGCCGCCTGTGAGGAAAGGGTTCTGGCCGGGAGAAGGGGAGCAATCCCCGCTCCAGGAGTGCTTTGTCTGGACCACTGTTCATGTGGCACATGTCCTGGCCTGTGCTGTGTCCCCACCGTCACCACCACCGCATCCACCCATATGAGCACAGGTGCCATGCCAGGAACTCCGCCAGGAGCAGGTGGACTTCCTCAGGGACACTGGGTCTCAGTTTCTGGTCCCTCTAAGGCACTAACCCTCAGCCTGGGTCATAGGGTAAGACCTTCTCAGTAGCGGGAGCAGTGCTGAAAGAGTCTGGGTCACATTGAGGGCTCCTGAAAAGCCACCTCTAAGCACAGGACTGTCCAAGCTGATACAGTCACTTCTCAAGGACGTCTGTGGGAGAGTCAGACACTAGGCTTCATCCCAGCCTTTCCTCACACCCATCCCAGAACCTGTGAGACCTGGAATTTGAGAGTCCCTGTGCCATCCAAGAAGCGACGCTGATCCAGCCCAGAGCAAAGGGCTTGACCTAAAATCCACGCGGAAGAGAAATTGACAAGTTTCCTGCTGCCATCTAGTGGCCGACACAAATAAGAGCAGGCAACGAGCCAGAAGGCCACCAGCAGGCCTCGGTGACCAGTGGTCAGTCAGCCTTGCCTGCCTGGACCAGAGTGAGTGACCAGCTATGTGAGGCAGAACCTAGCAGAAAGGACTGGGGAAGGAGTAGGGCTCACTCATCCAGCTATTGGTCGCATCCACAGAGCTGCATGGCCAAACCACATTTCAGAGCCCCAAATGCTTCTCGCCTTCCCTCTTGGAAGACGCAGGGCCCCAAACCTGCCAGGCCAAGCCCCAGGGCCACTATCCCTAGATCTCCCTCCAACCCTCCAAAAGGCCCATCTGCCTGCTGGCCTGTCTATGAGCCTCCTGCCACAGGGGACCCTCCCCCACGAAGCAGCAAGCCTGAACAGAGGCGGGCAGGCCCTCCCACATACTGGGCTGGGTGTTCCCGTTGGATGGGCAGAGGGCACCAGACAGAAGCAGAAGACCTGGGCTCCAGCCTCAACTGGCCCCTAACTGGCTGCATGACGCTCCTGGCAAGTTTCTTCCTTCCCCATCTGTATCATGAAGGATCAGTTCTTGGGTCCCTTTCAGGTCAAAAAACTCTATGACACTAATTCACACTAATGTGTCAATGACCAGTAGCAGCTAACTGTGTGACTGTTCCCACGAGACCCTCACCCTGAGAGGGGGAAGCCTCAGCCTGTCACCCATTCATTCATACGCGACCGCCGCCCAAGCACTGGTGCTGGGATCACTATTTTTAGCTCTGTGACCTGCATAGCTCTGCTCTGGCCACAGGCAGAAAGGCCGAGGAGGGAGGTCAAGGGCCGATGCTGAGCTGACACAGGCAAAGCGGAGGAAGGAAAGCGGTCCCCGAGCCTGACACACAGCAGGGACCGACAGCCAAACCCTCCCACCGCACCTTCCGCAGGCCCCGTATCAGGACTCACCCCTCACTACAAGCTAGGAGTTGACTGTTTTATAATTGGTGAAACTGGGGCTCAAGGAGGTTCAGTAACCTACACTCGCCCAAAGGGACACAGGCAGTAAGTGTGGAGCCAGGACTGGCCCCAGGCAGCTGTCTGGCTCTGACTCTGTGCGACAGTGGCCGACGTATGTGGCAGGTCCCTGGCCTGCCCTTGGTCCATTTATTTTCAGGATGTCTGCCTCCCAACATCTTCCACCTCCACACGCAAGGTTTTTCCTTCCCTCTTATCCTCGTTCAAGTCCCACCTGGGGAGGAAAAATCCACCTGCTGTCCACCTCTTAAGAAGCATCATTCTAGAGAACATCCGAACCCATTTTGTTTGATACACTCAGCCTAATGGTGTTATTTATTTTGGAGCTGCCCTTAGATGAGAAAAATGAATGCACCAGGATGAAAGGCCTGGAAGGATCCAGAACCCACACCGAGTCTTACCTGCAGTTTCCCCCGGGAAGGGCACTGGGGTAGGGGAGGGTATGGAGACGGGGTCTCTCACAGTTTACTCTATCACTTTGATGTTATTTTATTTTTTGCAGCAAAACCTAATTTTCATATAATAATCGAGTCATCGTTTTAAAGTAGACACCGTATGTGGACAGATCAACTGCATACGACCACACCCTGCCCTTGTGAGAAAAGTGCCCGGCGAGGCAGGCGGGGTCTCACCAGCCGGGGCCCTGGAGCAGGAAATGAGCCCAGTCTTTTTCCAGGATGGGTGGGGTCTCTCACTCAGAGGCAGATGCTGGAGTGGTTTCTGGAGCACAGAGACGAACTCTCTGCCCCCCAAAATACCCTATCCATCTGCTCATTCATGCCTGAAATTCCATCCCTGAGGAGCAGTCTTTGATTCCTCGGTCAGAAATAGGCCTGAAACTGTAAACCCACCCCGGAGACGCGAAACGGCGCCTTCAAGTCACACTTGGAGGGAACGAGGTTACCGGACTTGAGGAAGCAGGGCTCTCTTACGAGGCTCTCAGAATAATCCTGCGGACGAGACGGGGACACTGAGGCTGGAGGTGATTAGTCGCTGCCCGCAGGTGAGACGGAGCATTTCTGGGCCCACCTGTCCTCACCCTGACGGGGCGAGAAGAGAGAGCCGGCAGGCCAGGAGTGGGAAGCACAAGGCTGAAACAGCTGTGACCACCTGGGAGGAAAGGGTCGGAATCTGAGGAGCCCCAGGAGCCAGAGCAAAGGATGGCGCCGTCCAGAGGACACCGGGGAGAGAAAGCAGCGGATCCGGAAAGAGGGAAGTGGGCTCTCCACACCAGGGTGCGTCCCAGCCCAGCTGGAGGCCCGCCCTGGGATCTAAGCATTTTGAACAGGGTCTAGACAAATGAGGCCACGTTTCGAAAACCATGAATAGAATGGTGGAAGACCTGAGAACTGGGTCAAGAGAAAGTGGGACTGTGAAAACCAGAGGAGAAAGTTCGATGTCACTTGTCATCAGGAAAATGCAAATCGAAAGCGCAACGAACTACCGCCTCACACCCACTAGGACGGTCAGAATTTTTTTTTTTTTTTAATGGAAAATAACAGGTGTTGGCAAGGATGTGGAGCAATTGGAGCCCTCATACATTGCTGGTGGGGATATAAAATGGTGCAGCCTCTATGGAATAGAGTTTGGCAGTTCCTCAAAATGTTAAACATAGAATTACCATACGATCCAGCAATTCCACTCCTAGGTATATACCCAAAGGAATTGAAAGCAGGTGTCCAAACAAAGACTGTGCATGTATGTTCACAGCAGCTCTATTCACAATAGTCAAAAGGTGGAAACAACCCAAATGTCCATCAACAGATGAACGGATAAACAAAATATGGTATATACATACCACGGAATATTATTTAAGCCATAAAAAGGAATGAAATACTGATACATGCTACCACGTGGATGAACCTTGAAAATATTACGCTAAGTACTGAAATAAGCCAGACACAAAAGGCCATATACTATATGATTTTATTTATACAAAATGTCCATAATGGGCAAATCCATAGACAGAAATCAGATTAGTGGTTGCCAGGGGCTGGGTTTTGGGGGGACAGGGGGTAATGCCTAAGGGGTACAGGGTGTCTATTGGAGGGCAATGAAAAAGTCGAGGGACTAGGTAGGGGTGATGGTTGCACGATGATGTGAATGTCCTTAATGTCAATGAACTGTACACTTCAAAACGGTTAAAATGGCAAATTTTATGTTATGTGTATTTTACTGCAATTTTTTAAAAAAGGTTTAAAAAATGGAGAGGACTTTGGAGGGGACAGGATACCTGATATCAAATACCCAAGGGCCCGTGCAGAAGTTGTCAGAAGGCTTGCTCTGTGGGTTCCCAGAGTCAGGCCCCTCAGGACGTCCACCTCCGACAGGGGCTCACATTCCCTGCACATTCACCACACACCAGGCCCATGACTTCACCAGCATCCGACGCTACTGTCATCCCCATTTCCAGGTGGACAAACTGAGGCCCCCAGCCTCACAGTGAGTGGAGAGCGGGGCATCTGTGCTGTTGGCCACCAACGCAGGAAGTGTACTGTAGCCTCTCAAAGTCCAGCCTTAATCAAGCGCCACTGTCCCCTTCTTGTGTGTGACCTTTGGCCATTTACTCAGCCTTGCTGTGCCTCAGTTTCCTGCCCTGTGAAAACTGGCATAACACCATCACCAGGCTCCAAGCCTGTTGGGTCGAGGAAGTGAGACCAGGAATGTGCCTGGCGGCTCCTGGCACAGGGCACTCCATACAATTCGGCTCCTTTTTCCCCCCAAAGTGGAAAAAATTATAAAGATAGAGGGAACTATGTCAGCAGGGAGAGAGCTCCGGGTCAGAGGAGGTGAGGAAAAGCAAAGGCACCATTCAGCCAGGACACGTATCAGACGGGGACGGGCCCAGATGCCCTTGAAGCTTCCACCCCTGAACCCTGGCAGGGCTACAGTGTGAGACCCTCCCCAGAGTGGGCTCCGCCAGAGGAGAGAAGGGGACAATTCAAGGACGCAGGGATCTTGGGGGGATTGGGGCTGCCCCAAAAAGAAAAGGTGGAGAGAAACGAATGGCTGGGAACAGCAAAAATAAAGTCTGCCAATAAAAATAGAAGTAACTTACTCTTTTAGAGCATCCGCACGTGTGCCAGTCGCTACGCTAAGCGTTTCACGCAGATTATCTCACTGAGGCCCCTCATCTCTGCAGGCAGACGCTCTTATTATCTCGTCTCACTGACGAGGAAGCTGATGCTCGGGTTAAGAAGCGTGCTCAAGGTCACACAGGTGCCACCGAGCCACGGGCCAGTCCTGAGAGCCGGGCCGGAGAGGCCCATCACCTGACCGGAGGGGTGACCGCCTTTGGACGCCACGTGCCGGCTCCTGCCCTGTGCTTTCAAGCAGAGGCCCTCCAGAGTCGAAAATCAGCAAAAGGAGCCCAGAACCTTCTCCCCGCCTCCCCACGGCCAGAAAGCTGAAGCCAGAGGCTGATGTAAGAAGAAATTTTGAGAGGAGGCTGTAAATATTTAAGACATCCTTGTTAAGTAGAGGAAAAATAAAAAGAGGAACTTCTGTTTTCACCAGCTCCATCAGCTTTAGGAGAACACAGGCTGAATCACGTGGCTGCCGAGCGCTCAGCACCCCCCGCGGGTGCCCAGCAGGATTCAGGCTTCCCAGGCGGGCCACAGGCCCACAGCTGATGTGCTCCTCGGCGGCCTGGGGAAGTGAGCCTCCGGCCACCCCAGCAGCACATCCTGCAGGAGCCCAAGAGTTGGTGTGGTGCCCAAGGCCTCCCCTCATGTCCGAGTCCACCCCGAGGGCCAGCGGCCCCACAGGAAAGAGGCTGAGGGGCAGGTATCCAAGAGGACCAGGGACCACCTGAGTGGAGGAGGAGCGGGGTGTGGGGAGACAGGGACCAGCAGAAAGTGGGCTCCCACTCTACCTGGTTCTGCACGGTCCCCCCTCCGACCTTTGGGATGCCGGTCCACAGCGGGGGACCCATCCATCTCAGCCTAAAGCCACCTCTCGAGGAAACTGAAGACGAAAGAGGCAAAT
Source organism: Lipotes vexillifer (assembly GCF_000442215.2). Lineage (NCBI taxonomy): Eukaryota > Metazoa > Chordata > Mammalia > Artiodactyla > Lipotidae > Lipotes > Lipotes vexillifer. The sequence goes on from NW_006797390.1 coordinate 6,447,884, forward strand.
TCTGAAAGGGGTGTTGAGATCATACTGTTTTCTTAAGCTAACATTTAAGGGCCTAGAATGCATCAGAGATGGTGCTAAGCCCTCAACATGGATTATCTCGTTTAACTTTCATAACGGTCCTACGAGGCAGATACCCCACCGTCACCACTTCAACGTGGACAAGCTGCAGGCCGAAGGGAAAAGTGACAGATCAGTGAGGCTGGAATCAGGGTGCAGCCACGCCGTCTGACCTCAGAGCCCACACTCTAAACCACGAGCCTCTACCACCTCCTAAATCAGACTCCCAGGCCCAAGAAAAGCCATCATTCAGCCTAGTTCCCGGCCACAGAGCGTGTCCAGGCTGACGAGGGAAAAGGATAAACGGATCCAATGCACAGGAAAATGACCTGTGACTATATGTGCACCCATCATTTCAACGGTACCATGTGTGCATGTGTGAGCATGTGTGTGTGTGAGCATGTGTGTGTGTGTGTGTGTGTGTGTGTGTGTGTGTGTGTGAGCATGTGTGAGCCTGCATGCACATGCACTGGAGAACCACTGGAATGACTGGGAAGGGGGATGGTGGGAATTTAATGTTAAAATATGATGATGCACAGTAACCAAAAGGTGGAACAACCCAAATGTCCATCAACAGACTAACTGGATACACAAAATGTGGTCTCTCCAGACAACAGAATATATTCTTCAGCCACAAAAACAAAGGAAGTTCTGACACACGCTAAGACAAGGATGAACCTTGAGGACATGATGCTAAGTGACAAAGCCAGTCACAAAAGGACAAATACAATGATTCCACTTATGTGAGGTTCCTAGAGGAGTCATAGCCATAGACACAGAAAGTGGAAAGGTGCTACCAGGGGCTGGGGGGAGGGATGCAGGGAAGGCATCCAAGAAGACCAGGGACCTCCCAAACGCAGGGGACAGTTAGGCGCCAGCGGTAAGCGGGCTCCCACTCTGCCCTGTTCTGCACGGCTTCCCCCTCTGCCCCTTGGGACTCCAATCCACAGCGGGACTGGAGGAGGAGTTAGTGTTTAAGGGGTACAGAGCTCCAGTTTCGAATGATGAGAAAGTTCTAGAAATGGCTAGTGGTGAAGGTTGCACAAGAATGTGGAGGTACTTAATGCCACCCGTGAAGGTAAATTTTATGGGTCAACTTGATTGGCCGTGAGGTGCCCTAATTAAACCCTATCTCTGCATGAGGGTGTTTTGAATGAGATTATCAGGTGAATTGGTGGACTCGGTAAAGCAGACGGTCCTCCCCGATGTGGATGGGCATCACCCAACCCACTGAGGGTCTGAATAGGACAAAACACGGAGGAAGGAGAGATTCGCCCCTCTTTTTTTGCCTCAATATTTGAGCTGGGCCATCCCATCTCATCTTCTCCTGTCCTTGGAGTAGGATTTACACCACCGGCTCCCTTGGTTCTCAGGCCTTTGGACTCGGACCGAATTTCACCACTTGGGTCTCCAGCTTGCAGATGGCAGATGGTTATGGACCTCTCAGCCCCCATAATCACGTGAACCAACTACTTGTAATGAATAAATATATATGTCATATATAGACATAAGTCACCATGCTAGTGGGCCAGGATCTGAATCTCTCTGATCCAAAATCTACTTTCTTAACTGCTACAGGAGACCATCCTCTTTGTAACACCTGAATACAACAAGTTCACAGGAAGTCTCATTGTTGAGAGCAAATGTTGCCGCGAAGGCCAGTATTAATCCAAACAACATGGGTGGGGCCTTAAGTGCCACGTGATATGCCACGTCCCGATCAATATCCACAAAACACAAACACAAAGGTTGTTCTGAGTCAGGATCACAGGTGTCACAGGTGTTCTCTGGGTTCACATGGGGGTCAATTTCAATCATATCATCCACCACAAAACATTGTCAGAACTGCAACCTTCGCCCCCTCAACACCTGCAACACCTGCAACGGGGCTGGACCGCTACTACCTAACAGGCCGTGGCAATGCAGCATCATTATAAATTGGGCTTTCAGAGGCCATTTAAGGCAGGAGCAGAAAATTCTTCTATCTGACAAAGCCCATCTAAACTACAGAGAAGAAAAATCAATTCGGATCGCATGAGTGGAAAGGAACTTCAATTAGGGTTTTCTTTTAGAGAGAGAAGTAGAGAGTGCCTCCTTGTCAGGGCGCTCAGGAAATGCGACTGATAAAAATAATACACATTTTTAAAATCACTCTTCAGTTATAAATTTATGGCCAATTAAGGGAGAAAACTGGGGGGGGCAGAGTGTGACCGAGAAGGAAGGAAAAGGGACCCAGGGTAGAGGCCCCGCCCTCGGGGCCCATCGCTGTACTCGGGAAAGCGCTGGAGACCTTGGTCACAGGGCAGGCGGAGTCCTATCCATGCAATACGCACCCTACAGTCCCCAGACACCCAAGACTTTTTTATTGTTGTTACTGTTGGTCACTAAAGAAATTTTAGAAATCACAGAAGAACATAAAACAGAAAATAAAAATCACTAATAATCACTACCATTATTAGCATTTGGGGTATATTTCCTCTTGTCTTTTTTCTTCACACTGCAAAAATTTGGAATTTAGAGTATATACAGTTTTACATCTTACAGTATTTGCTTGGTATTTTTCCATAAACATGATCTAGAATCATTATATATAATTTTTGAAGACATGATTTTTTTAAAGGCTATACAGTTTGCTGTCCTATAACCGTATCAAAATTTACATAACTAATCATCTATTGTTGGGCATTTGGTATGTTTCCAATTTTTAACTATTGTAAGTAATGTTACAGTGAAGCTATATATGTATATACACATATGTATCTATGTACATATATACATATATATGATTAGTTCCTTAGTATAAATTCTAAGGAACAGGGACTTCCCTGGTGGCGCAGTGGTTAAGAATCCACCTGCCAATGCAGGGGACATGGGTTCGAGCCCTGATCCGGGAAGATCCCACATGCCGCGGAGCAACTAAGCCCGTGCACCACAACTACTGAGCCTGCACTCTAGAGCCCAGGAGCCACAACTACTGAAGCCCACATGCCTAGAGCCCGTGCTCCACAACAAGAGAAGCCACCGCAATGAAAAGCCCGTGCACTGCAACTAAGAGTAGTCCCCGCTCGCCACAACTGGAGAAAGTCCGCTCGCAGCAGTGAAGACCCAACGTAGCCAAAAATAGATAGATAGATAGATAGATAAATTTATATTAAGAAAAATTCTAAGGAACAGAACTACTGAGTCAGAGAGAATGAATATTTCTCAGGCTACTGACACCAATTTACAAATGACTACTAAAAATAATTCTAAGCAAAACTGCCTTTTTGCAACTCTAGACATAAATGGCACTTATATCTCAGTGTTTTCTACGTGGACCAGTTTCAATCGTGCTGACAGCTGAATCAGTCCTACGGGCCAGGAATGTCCCACTTCGGTTTTGAAGTGTCTCATCTGCTACTTGCTCATATGCCAGCTGAAATGTGGTTCCAGATCACTCTGGCAGCCCCACCGTTAGCACCAATCACACTGTGTCTCACATCCGAATTGGGTGCTAACATGTCTGCTCCTCCACTCTGCTGTAAACTCCAGGAACGGGGCCCTGCTCACCTCTGAATTTTTTGGGGGGCCGCGCCTCGCGGCTTGCAGGATCTTAGTTCCCCGACCAGGGGCTGAACCCACCCCCTCGGCAGTGAAAGTGCCGAGTCCTAACCACTGGACCGCCAGGGAAGTGTCACCCACCTCTGCGTCCTCCCTGCACAGCTCCCTTCAAATGTTCTATCAATGGTTCTCAGGCTGTTCTTTCACATCCCTCCCTAGGAAGTCATATGTCACAGCACTTTCATGTGAGGAGGACCTGAGGTCTTGGGCAAGCCCCTTACCCTCTGGTGCCTCAGATGCCTCATTGGTAAAACGGGGGTAATGATACCTCCCTCAGAGAGTCACTGGAAGGATTAAGATGGATAAGTCATGAAAAGTGCTACTAAGCAAGCATGACAGGAACCTAAAAAACACTCAAAAACACGATAGCTTTTGTTTAAAAAAAAATCATGATACACAACAACAAACCCACCAAAGAACTGCTTAATCATCCACCCACGGGAGATTAAAGAACCCCACAGCGTCTTTCTCACTGAAGCTCATCCAGGTCCTGGATGCCTGGGGAGAGACTCAGGAGCCCAGGGACTACACCAAACCCACAGAACCTCAAACCAAGGGTGAAGGAGGTCTGGTGAAGCTGGACTTGGAAAGGCAGGCGGGCAGCCGGTCAGCACAGAGCCACAGAAGCTCTATATCAGCTGCGCACAAAACAGAAGGGAGGACAAGCTACTGGGAAACCAAACAGCAACAGCCTAAGGCCACCCCAAGCCGGACAGGACCCTGGGACACCAAGAGCCAGCAGGGCAACGGTTTCCTCCCAAGTTGGAGCCTGGAAGCCGGTGACCGGCACAGGGCCGCTCCCTAGCTGACCCTGACAAATCTGCTATTGTCCATTGAGGGCGGTGGGAGTTGAGTCACCACAGCATTGTCCGACCGCTCTATCAGGAGGAAACAGCTGGACAGACCGACACCAAGTGCAGGAAACCTCCACCTCCACCAGGGCTCCCCTCGGGGGCCCCGCCCTGTTTGGGAGGCCCAGCATACTGCCTGCCTGTCCCCCCCCCCCC
>NW_006797390.1:6452884-6460210 GCF_000442215.2 Lipotes vexillifer
CCCCCCCCCCCCGGCACCCCAGGGACCCCTGGCCAATCCTGATGCACCCACAGCCTGAGCAGACATCTCTATTTCCTGACCCCCCTTGCCTGGGGCAAAATACAAGCTCCTTGTGTGGCATTTTGGCAACACTTGTCGGGGGGGCGGGGGGGCGAGCGGGGAGGTGGGTCTCCCAGGTTCAACCTGCCAGTAAACAGAAACCACGGTGCGGGAAAACAGGCAGTAGACAAACAACAATCACATTAATGTGAAAAGGACACACCTTGTGGCAGGGAGACGGCTTTTCTCTGGACTGAAATGTGAGCAAAGCGGACACCAGCTCACCACCACAGCCCAGGACACGGCTGGGGACAGACGTCCCAGGAAAGGGGGATTCTTGCAAACTTCCTCATCTAGAGGCCTGACCGGGGGCTTCTAGGCTCCAGCAGAGGATCCCAGAATCCCTGCCGGGTTTGGAGATAGCTGGGAAAAGCAGCTGGGTGGTTCACGGTTGACAGTCAGAGAGCCAAGCCTACATCCTGCCCCTCACACTGCGTAGCTGTTGACCTAAGGTGTGAGTTACAGCATGTCCTTAAAGCAAGGTTTGCAAACTCAAGCCTGCAGAGGCAGGTAGGACGTGTAAATGAGCAGCTCTGGCCAGACATACAGGCACGTCCACCGCTGTGTCAAGACTGGGGGGCGGGGGGCGGAGGGAGGGCTCGGGAATGCACGGGTCCCACCCAAAGGTGATGCCTGACACTCAAGCAGCCAGGGGTTGCCCCCTGGCTGGTGTGGGCTCCAGGCAGCTAGTCCTCCTCTAATCTCTAAAAAGCCAGAAATCTCTAAGATTGTGAAATCTCTTCACTGTTTAAACGTTGGCTCTAACAAACAACCACCACAACGGGGCAAACAAAATACATCTGTGGCCCGGATGTGACCTATAGGCGCCAGACTGTAACCTTGGCTCCAACGTTAGCATGTGTAAAGTGGAGGAGAGAGCCCGGTGCGGGGCGGACCAGGTGGGGTTAGGCCTGACCCCTGACCCGTGACCCCCAGAAAGCACCTGACAAATAGCGGTTGTCAAGCAGCCAGAGCTGGAAAGGCCTTCAGGAAGAACCACGCCAATCTGCTCAGTCTCCTAAAGAGGAAACCTCCAGAGGCCCTGGGGCCGAGCCAAGATCCACAAACACACCAGCGGCAAGAGCCAGGCTGGCCCCCGACGCTCGGGCTCTCACCTACAGCTCCACTCGGTTTGTCCCAGGTGTCTCCATAACTGTTCCTCACGGGTGTGGCTCAGCAACTGTGATGGCCAGCTCGCCCCAGGTAAGCACGCTGTGCACTCACCTCACGCAGGTCAGGGGCTTGGTCACTGTGGCCTGGCCAGGTGGCCGGTGGCCATGCTGCTTCCCCTCCCCTGCACTCCCGCTCACACTGAGTGGGCTCCGGCCCCGTGCCAGGCGCTGCCCCTGACCCACCCCAGCCCGAGCTGGGGGGTAAGGGAGGAGGGCACCAAAGGATGGGGTGCCGTCAGCAGGTAGAAAGGCTGAGGCTCAGGTGAGGCCTAAGCACAGGGGAAGGCAGGCCAGAGGCCAGGAGCGTGCCCGGGGCCAGAGCTGGGGCCGGGGCAATGGGAGGAGAGAGGACAAGTGGATGGCGTGGGTGGGGGACGAAGGCCAGAGTCCCCAGGCTGACGGGGCTCTGGACCAGCTGGGTTTCTGCCACACCAGGGCACTAACTGGGCAGCTCGTAACCAGCCAGCTGTAACTAGCCGGGTCCCAAAGCACTCGCTGTGTTCGCTGAGGTGAACCAGGGCTGCATCCTGTCCCCGGGCCCTGGGGGTGTCCTGTCTGAACTTGAAAACTTCCCGGCCCTGATGTCCAGGGGGACGGGCCTGGACCGTCTCCACGGCACACACGGGAGCTTCCCAACCATCAGCAGCGGAGAAGCACACCTTAGCCTTAAAGAGGCAGTGGGGAAGGAGAGCGGAGGGGCCTGGGCTCCGGGCTTCCTAACAGGTTCCAAGGAGGGGAACTGGGAGCGCTGAGGGGAGCTGAGGGGCCACCTGGGGCAGACGCCTCACGTGGCAGCCAGCACCAGGCCGTGCCCTTTGGAGGCTCCCCAACTCCCTGCATCTTCCCGGCTGGGAACCCCACATTCACCTCCCCAAGGGTCCCAGAAAATCATAACAAAGCCCAAGGTCCTCCGCACCTTGCAGCTCAGTCTCTCTCACCTGCTGCCTCTCCAAGTCTCGGTGGGCAGGGAGAGAGCGCGGGGAGGAGGGGACTTGTGGGTAAACACCAGCCAGCGAGGTGAGGGGCGGGAGGGGCGGCAGAAAAGAGAGCACACAAACATCACGTGTTGAGAGATTTTACAAGGACGGTCCAGAAAGTCAGAGAGATTTGGGAACTCCACCTCTGGCTTTCCCCACCTGGAAAGAACACAGACTTTGGAATCCCCCAGATGGGCATTTAAATCCCTTCTCTGGCATATCCCACTGTGTGACCTTGGGGTCAGGGAAGCTCATGAACCCCTCGGAGCCTTGTTTTCCTCATTTCACAAAGCAGCTGCCTGGTGCACGAAGGGAAAGCAGCGACCCTCCTCCTGACAGTAAACCATCCTCCACCCCTTTGTAAGCATCCGGAGGGCAAAAAGCATAGTCCAGTCTGGGGTCAGAGAATGAGCACCTTTGTGCTCACTGAGAACATTCGTTTGTGACCAACTTTCTCAACAACATCTCACCTGCTCCAGTGTGGATGAGACCACCGAGTCTGCTCACAGCACCGCACAGAGGGTGCTCAGCTCCACTTCCAGACCACGCGGACCCCCGAGGCTCGGCCCTGGGCCCCCAGCCCTCCCACACCGTCAACCAAGATTCTGTCCCCCTAACCGCTTGCCTCACTTACTAAATGCCACCTGATACCGTTCACACCGTGGAGGCGCTGGCACAAGGAAAGGGAGGGGTAAACGTCTTCCCACAGGTTACAGATGAGGAAACGGGGGCAAGGAAACCAGACTGTCTGCTGCCACCTGGCAATCGGACCAAGCCTGGCTCTCACCGCAATGGCAGGAGGGGGGAGTGAGTGGGCACTAAGGAACCTGAGGGCAAACGTGGTGGGATTGAGCTGAGGCCAAAGTTTTCCCATATTTGTCAATAAATACAGATGATGGGCCCTGTTCTATCAAAAAAAAAAAAAAAAAAAAAAAAAGCAGGGATCAGGTAATACCATAGGAAAGGTTGGCGAGCATCCTCATCGCCGCCACTAACAGCTGCAGTGCTTTCCATCCGCCTGGCAGGTTCTAGACACTTGACCTGTGCTAACTCACTTAATATTTATAATAACCTTGTGAAGCAGGTCCTTTATTATCCCATTTTACAGAATAGAAAAGGTCTTAAAGAGCCTACCCAAGGTCGCACGACTGGGGAGGGGCGGCCAGGGTGTGAACCAGGATGCACACAGCCCTAACCATCTCCTGTGGTACCTCTCGGCACACAGGCCCACCCCCCTTACCGCCCAAGCCCTGAGCTGTCCCACTGGCAGCCGGCCCGCAGGCCCCAGGGTTCCTGTACCTGCAGCAGCTGCCCCCAGGGTGCTCCCTCCGGCGGCAGGAGCCGGGACTCATATCTGCAGCATGGGCTCCCCTGCTGCCTCTGCTTCCAGGCAGGGATGAGACCCAGGAGAAGCCAGGGGCCAGGATGCTACCCTGATATTCTGTTCCCACTGACTCAGAATCCCAGGAGAACAGATAGACGGGGGAATTTCTGAATGAGTAACTAACCACAGAAGAATACAGTTATGTCATTCAGCCAGGAACATACTTAGGGATGGGCTTTCAAACAACCAGGCCTGGGGAGTGGGAAATGCTGCCTCATTGCTGCCGCCCAGGGCAGAGCTGGGCCACTTGTGGGTTTCCAGACGCTCCTGATTACAGAACTGCAAGGTCTGTACCCCATGGGCAGCAGCAGAGGGATTGATGAACACATGTGGATTCCTCCCACCAAGAGAAGAGAGACGCCTTAGAATACGAAAATCAGATGGACAAATGATGGAGTGCTGATTCCTCTCCCTCTCCGTGTCGTTTTTGCTAAATTGCTTTTATCAATGGGCTTTGATCACCATCTCCCTCCAGCAGCTTACAAAACCAAGCCCAAGAAGTGTATCAACGGCTCTGCCCCGTTAGGACAGACGTGGTAACAGGAGAGGCGACAGTGGGGAAAACTCAAGCTCCCCAATCACAAACCCTTTGGGCAGAGCGAGCTGCCCTGTGACACCCATCAGGGAGCCAGATGCTGTAGGTGGCCAGAGCTGCCTTCCTGGACGGAGCTTGGAAAGCGGGAGGGGGGACCGGGCAGGCTTTGGCTGGAATTTTATTTTTCCCATAATTTAGAATGAAGTTATCTTTCCTGCTCGAGCACCTTCTCCCATAACCGTCCTCCCGGGAAAGGTGAAGATCTGCCACCCTCTAGGCTTACAGTTCATTCTGAGTGTGTGGATCTCCAACTGGGAAGGCTTGGGCCAGGCCAGGAAACAACAAACGGGCTGGGATGTGACCGAAGACGGCCACGGGGCGGTGGGGCCTAGGGATGGAGGTATCGGCGGGACAGCTGGTAGAACTGGAGAGGGGACGGAGGGTAGCTGTCGCCCGATGCTCCCGCGTTGCCACGAGGACGAGGCGGCAGGCTCGTCCTCGGCTCTGCCGGCAGAGGCATGGCCATGGCACGGCTCCAGAAAGGCAGGGATGAAGACCAGACTGTCCAGCTGTGGGCTGGGGTGAGGGGTACTCATCCCTGTCCCAGCAGAGGCTGGAATCCACCAGACCGGAGCCCAGTGCGAGGCGTGAGTGGGGAGGACGACATGTGAGGACCCTCCCTCCTCTGAGCGTCCCTGTGGTTACCTGGCAACAACCGTGCACCCTGAGGAGCTGCGTGGCCTCAGGAAGGGCAGGTTCTGTTTCCCGGGTTTTATTATTACCATTTATTAAGTGCCTGGGATTATGCTCTGCACTGCACGTGCGTCGCCCTGTTTAATCTCCACCATAACCCTGAAGACAGATGCTATGCCTGCCACACAGTAGATGCCCAGTAAATATCTACTGAATGAATGATGAATGAGTGAATCCTTTTCACCAACGAGAAAACTGGAGCCTAAAGTGGATAAGCATCTTGTCAAGGGTCCAGCAGCCGGCAGCAGCCGAGCTGTCAGTGAAGCCTGGCTGAGCCCCCAGGGTCTGCATCCTGAGCCACTGCACTGCTCCCTGCGGCCACTGCCTCGGTCTTCAGAGACCCTTAAAGAGTTGGTAGCTGTGACCAAATGTGACAGGTGCATCACTAAGAGGCATCAGGTTTTGTTTTCCAAATATGCTCTAATAAGCATGCATTGCTTTTACAAAAGAAAATAACAAAACTTATCAAAATGTTCCTGTTCAGCCCACAATCTCACAACCAAAGGTGGTGTGTCCATTTAAGAACTAGTTGGCCAGTCAAAAAGAAAGTTAAAAAAATGTTCAAAAAATGCAAATAAAGAGTTGTCTGCGAGGACGGGGGAAATTGGAACACCCATACATGGCTGGTGGGAGTGTAAATTGGTGCAGCTGCTTTGGAAAAAAGTCTTGTGGTTCCTTAAGACGTTCAGCATTCAGTCACCATATGATCCAGCAATTCTACTCCTAGGTGTTTTCCCAAGAGAAATGAAAACACATGTCCACACACACATAAAATTGTATATGCATGTTCATAGCAGCATTATTCATAACTATCAAAAGTGGAAACAACCCAAATGTCTGTCAACTGATGAACAGATAAGGACAATCAAAATGTGGTATGTCCGTGCAGCAGAATATGATTCGGCCTTAAAAAGGAATGAAATCCTGATACGTGCCATCTCATGGATGAACCTTGAAAATACCACGCTAAGTAAAAGAAGCTAGTTACAAAAGACCACATAGAGTACGATTCCATTTATATGAAACGTCCAGAATAGGCAACTATATAGAGACAAAAAGTACATTAATGATTGTCTAGTGCTGGGGAGGGGGTAGAAACTGGGGGGAAGAGGAGAGATGCTAATGGCTACAGAGTTTATTCTGGGGGTGTTAAAATGTTCTAAGATTGATGGTGATGATGGTCACACGATTGAGAATCTGCTGAAAACCAATGAACTGTACACTTTAAATGGGTGAATTTTATGGTAGTGAATTATATCTCAATAAAGCTGGGGGGGTATATTTATTTATTTATTTCGCTGCACTGGGTCTTAGTTGTGGCACGCGGGATCTTTAGTTCTGGCATGTGGGATCTTTTAGTTGCGGCACGAGGGATCTAGTTCCCTGACCAGAGATCGGACCCGAACCTCCTGCACTGGGAGCATGGAGTCTCACCCACTGAACCACTAGGGATGTCCCTAAAGCTGTTCTTTTAAAAAAAAAGAACCAGTTGCCTATTTCCTTAATTTTAACAGATTACAAGGAATCTGATAAGGGGTAGAGATCATGACGTTGACTGACGGAAGGCCACAGCTTGCAATCTCACTACCTCTTGCCCACAGCCAAGATTTCATTCAGTCATTCAACAAACATCTATCATTCAGTCATTCAACAAACATCTATCGAGAACCTACTATAAGCCATGCATCAGGCTACATCTGAGGTCAATAAACTGCAGCCCACAGGCTGAATCCAGCCTTCGCCTGTTTTTGTACAGCCTGCAAACCAAGAACAACTATAGCGTTTTTATGAGGTTGGAAAACAATCAAACGCCAGATAATATTTCCCAACATGTAGAAATTATATGAAATTCAAATTTCAGTGTCCATAAATAAATTTTATTGAAACGCAGCCACTCTCACTGGTGTTCGTGTAGTCTCTGGCCACTTCAGAGCTAAAGGACAGAGGTGAGCAGCTGCAGTAAAGACCAGATGGTCTGCAGAGCCTAAAATATTTACAATCAGGTCCTTTACAGACAATATTTACCAGCCCCTGCGCTAGATGCTGGAGATTTAGGGGAGAGAAGAGAGGAGTAGTCACGGTCAGGGCCTCTGTTCTTGTCTGTCCATGGCCCCGACAGCCGGGCTCTGAGGACCACACACTGAGTGTGTGCGGTGAGCACAGAACAAGGGGGCTGACCGGGCCAGGCTGCGGGCAGGCTTCCCTGGGAAGGACTGGCCTCTGAGACCAAGAGGAGCAGGAGAAGTGGCATGTGCAAGGCCCTGGGGCAGGGGCACGCAGCCCGCTGAGGGTGCAGACAAAGGCCGCTAAGGCTGGGCGCCGAGTGGAGGGCAGGGCCGGCAGGCGGCACCAGAGTCTGTGCTCCACAAGGTCCATCTCCTCCCGCCCCTTCTCCCCTCCCCCTCC
>NW_006797390.1:6460333-6461458 GCF_000442215.2 Lipotes vexillifer
CCCCCCTCCTCCTCTCCCCTCTCTCCCTCTGGCGCCTCTTCCTTCCTCCCCCTCCTTGCCCCCTCACGCCCCAGGCATTCCCTAAGCTGTTACCTGGCTTAGCTTTCTCCACGGCACTTAACTCTACCTGCTACACATGCATTTGCTTGTTCACCGACCAGCTCTTACACTAGAATCTGAGCTTTATGAGGACAGGAACTTTGTTGTTTTTTTTTCACTGCTGTATTTCCAGCACAATGACCTGACCTAGAGTCGGCTCTCATATAAATATCTGCAGAATAAATGCAAACACAAAACACTTAAAGAAAATTTAAGGGCTAAATGTCCTTGATTTGCAACCTTGGGCAAGCTATTCCTTTATGGCTCGGTCTCCTGATCCGTAAAATAAAAATAATAAAGGTATGTACTTCACGGTAAATAAGGTAATGCACATAAATGTTGATTATTACTGTTATTATCGTCCTCTTGTGTTACTTGTCTATTTTGTGTCACACGTTAAAGGGGGAGTTTTTAAAACCTATCTCATTTAATTCTTATATAAGCCCCATGAGATAACTTTTACTACAAATTCCCTCTGGACAGATGAGGAAACTAAAGCTCAGAGAGACTAGGTCAGCGGTCCAAGGTCACACAGTAAGCCACAGAATTAATATTCAAACTAGCATCATCGGGCTTCCAGGGCTATGCCCCTTCCTCTATACCCAGCTGCAAAGTGAAAATGCCCGAGGAGGCTGGAGAAAGGGAGCCGGCATGTCCTGGAGCAGCTGGGGAGCCCTCATGAAGGAAGCACCCTGTTCTGAAGGACTAAAAGGATGCACATGAGCAGAAGAGTGGGTGAAAGTCATTCTAGGTCAAAAAACAGAAAAGGCGGTGGGGGCAGTTCTTTTCTACAAGAAGCGTACACTGTCCACTGTCGTAATACAAACAGGAGAGGACAATGGTGGACTCACAGGGCTGGCACTTGGGTGAAACCTTAGATTCATCTGGTCGGACCGCTTGTTTCACAGAATGAGAAACAAAGGTGCGGTGAGCTGGGGACGCTGTGAAAGCTGTGCCCACACTGACACCTCATCCTTATTCCTACTCGTCTCCTTCCCTTCAAAAATCACAGGAGTACACGCTCTT
>NW_006797390.1:6461468-6461844 GCF_000442215.2 Lipotes vexillifer
CACAGCTATGTCAGTTTCACATCCAATAGGCTCAGGGTCACAGTGATCAGCTCGCATCTCAGAACAGAAGGGAACCTGCGAGAACTGTGCTTCTGTTTCCATTTCTGTTACCAAGTCTGTCTGCAGTTCGTCCATTTGCTCACTCATTCACTCAGCCGGCGATTACTGAAGGTCTCACAGACCCAGCCCAGTTCCAGTTACTGGGATTCTGCAATGGACACACACAATAAAATAATCTTTCATTCCCTCCCCACGAAGGCTGAAGACACTGGTTTGTTAAGAACAAGTGGGGGCAGGACTTCCCTGGTGGCGCAGTGGTTAAGAATCCGCCTGCCGGGCTTCCCTGGTGGCGCAGTGGTTGAGAGTCCGCCTGCCG
>NW_006797390.1:6461870-6473411 GCF_000442215.2 Lipotes vexillifer
GTCCGGAGCCTGTGCTCCGCAACGGGAGAGGCCACAACAGTGAGAGGCCCGCGTACCGCAAAAAAAAAAAAAGAATCCGCCTGCCAATGCAGGGGACACGGGTTCAAGCCCTGGTTTGGGAAGATCCCACATGCCACGGAGCAGCTAAGCCCGTGCACCACAACTACTGAGCCTGCGCTCTAGAGCCCCGAGCCACGACTACTGAGCCCGTGTGCCACAACTACTGGGCCTGTGAGCCACAATTACTGAAGCCCACGCGTCTAAAGCCCATGCTCTGCAACAAGAGAAGCCACCGCAGTGAGAAGACCACGCACCGCAAGGAAGAGTAGCTCCCACTTGCCGCAACTAGAGAAAGCCCACGCGCAGCAACGAAGACCCAATGCAACAAAAAATAAATAAATAAACAAACAAACAGACCAGGAGGCCTGATTAAAAGTCTGCTTTAGGAGACCTCCCTGGCAGTCCAGTGGTTAGGACTTCGCGCTTCCACTGCAGGGGTCACGGGTTCAATCCCTGGTCAGGGAACTAAGATCCCACAAGCCGCGCAACATGGCCAAAAAAAAAGTCTGCTTTAGAAAGAGCTCCCACCGCCCACATCTCCTCTCCCACACTATCTGGCAGGTGACTGTGGCCGTGCCGCCCCACCCCGGGGCGGGTATTCTTTTCAGGGGCAAAGGCAGAAGATTTGTGGACTGGGGACACCCAGCACAAGGCATAACGTTGAAAACAGGGGATTCAGCCGAAGACAGAAGGCCGAGGTCCCTGCCCTCTTTCCATTAGTTCCCAGGTAGGTTAGAAGATTCTTCTCTAGGGAATCTAACAGCTCAGGGGAAAATACCGAAGATGTTAACTTATTGGGTTCCTAAATGAAACAGGCCAACCAGGTCACCCTACGTGAGGCCCAGAGTCCACAGGATGCTCCTGCCACAGACACACACACAGACACACACACAGACACACACGCATACATACATACAGATGTGCACACACATGCATACATACACATACACACATGTATACACGCGTATATACACATACATGCACACACGCATGCATGCACGTGTGCACACAGATGCACATTCGTACACATGTGTGCGCGCGCAGCTACACATACACACGTGCACACACACATGCATACACACCTTAAGACCCCATCAAGGTATGCATACACATACATACACACACATACACACACACACACACACACACACACACACACACACACACCCCTTAATGCCCCACACACATGCAACCAGACTACAAGGATCACCAGACTTCAGGAGAAAGCCTGTCACAGGAAAGACAGAGAAAAAGCACACACACACTTTATAAGAAATGGTGAGGAAGAACCCTCCCATTTAGTTTTAATGAATAAAAGTATCATTAATAGCCTCAGAGAAGTAAGAGGCGATGCTGCATCCATGAAAACAAAACAAGATGCTATAAAAACAAAAAATGTATATTTAGAAAATATAAGAACTCTTAGACATTAAGAGTCTAGACATATACTAATTAACATGTAACCCTCAACAGAAGGCTAGAAGATAAAGCTGAAGAAATCTCCCAGACTTCCCTGGTGGCTCAGTGGTTAAGAATCCACCTGCCTAGGCAGGGGACACGGGTTCGATCCCTGGTCCAGGAAGATCCCACATGCCATGGAGCAACAATGCCCATGGGCTACAACTACTGAGCCCACGTGCCACAGCTACTGAAGCCCACACGCCTAGAGCCCATGCTCCACAGCAAAAGAAGCCACCACAATGAGAAGCCCGCACATACTCTTGTAACGAAGAGTAGCCCCCGCTCGCCGCAACTAGAGAAAGCCCGCGCACAGCAACAAAGACACAACGCAGCCAAAAAGCAAAAATAGCAATCTCCCAGATTTTGCAGGAGTTGGGGGGAGTGCAGGTAAGGAGAAAGAGAAAGACAATAAAATTGTAAGACTAATCCAGGAGATTCAATATCCAAATTCTAGGAGCTCCAGAGGAAAGAAGAGAGAAAACGAAAGGAGCAAATCAATGAAGTCATTCAAGAAAATTTCTCAGCACTAAATAATGGGTGTTTCAAGACTGACAGGTTCCAGGGAGCTCTGGATGGAAACATATCCACACTGAGTCGTGTTACTTCTGAAGTTTCAGAACAGCAGCCAAAGCGAAGACTTTTACACGCAGAACACTAGAGATTCCAGAGAGAAAAACTGTGTTACCTGCCAAAGATTAAAAGTGGAACATTAGACAGTAACCTTGGAACTTAAGCAATGCTTTGCACACAAAAAAGATCCCTAGCCTAGAACCCTACAGCAAGCCACAGTATCAGTAACACGCGAGCGTGGAAGGAATATTTTTTCAGATCCGTGAGGCCAACGAAGGTTCACAGAGCACCTCCTGTGCAGCACATGCATTTACCTTGCAGTGCATGTACTGGATTACCACCGGCCCGTCCCCTAGACTACAGCCCAGAGGCTGTGTCTTATTCCTCCCCGTAGCCTCAGCACAAGCTGTTATGGGGTTACCCAAGAAAGGGGGAGGTGGGGGGCACTTAGCGAAGGGAAGTGACCCTAAACAGAATCCTCGGGGATAAGGACCCACAGTACCATGCTGTCCAGGCAGCAAAAACACAAGCCAGGGCTGGGGACCCGTCACAACCCATCAACTTGCTGGCCACAGACAAGAGTTCTAGCTGGCAGGTGAAACTCAAGCCAAGAATGAACAAATCCATGCACAAGTAGCGCTGGTGATGTTACCAGGTATCTGGGTTTGTTTTAATCAGCTTTTCTGGAACAAGGTGATATATAAGTCAATGAGATACAACCAATCTGAGCATGAAGAATGAGGACAGTGAGGCAGAAGGCTGGCTCTGGGTGTGACCTAAGGGTCCCTGGAGCAGTCTGGCAGCCCCACAGGGCACAGGCCACCAGGACGCCAGTGTCTGAAACACAAAGGGGAAGCTGGACCGTACAACAAGCACACGGAAGCCCTGGAGGGAGGGCACCTGGGCCTGGGGGCTTCCCTGGGCCAGGGAGGCCCTCTCTCCTCACCCCTGCCCATGTAAGCCACAGCTCGGAGGCTCAGAAAGATCCAGGCCCAGAGACTGGGAATGGAGGCCCGGTCACCTGGCTAGTCAGCCAAGCCAGCTGGGAATCCAAGCCCCGTCTCCAGGCCCCCTCCCATCCCTTCAGTCCCGCCTGGCCAAGCGCAGGTTCTCACGAGGATGTTCCCTTGCTGGATTTCCAGGTGGGAAGAAGCCGCCATGGAGGAGCCGCAGCCTGGCACCTGCTCCAGGTGGCTTTTGGGAGAGGCCCCCTCCCCCATGCCCGCCCCAAAGGAGGCACCGGAGCCTCAGTGGATTCCCACGGCCCCTTGACGATTTCCTGCTCTGCAGCAGCGGCGGTTCTGAAATAGAAATAAAGTCAGGGGCCTGCCTGCTTGGCTTCTGAGGCTGGTAACCCGCTGGGATCTGAGCAGCCAACAAGGAGCCTTTCCTTCCTGAAACAGCCCCGGCCCCGAAACGGCACTGAACAGGGCGCCCTCCTCCCAGCCCCACCGAGGTCTGGCTATGCCAAAGGCGTACGTTCAAGGGGGGGGGCTGGGGGGTGCACGCAGGGGGCCCGGCGGAGGGGCCATCTCCTCCCCTTCCATAGTCTCCCATTTTCCCACGGCCAGTCCCCTCCCGGCTGGTTCTACAGGACCTGTTACTCATCACAGACACAGCACCTCCCAGCTGAGGCGTCCCCTCTGTCTTTCCAAGGTGAACTCGAGGCGCGAGTGGAGAAGGCGAAGGGCTGGGGCTGTGAGGACTCACTGCTGCCACAAACTCTCCTGCCAGGTCACCTGCAGCCGGGGTCCAGCCACTGACGTGCACTGTGGGCAAGCATGCAGGCGCGTACAGAGCATGAGTGTGAACCAGCACGTGAGTAAGCCGTATGCAAGTGTGTGCGTGCATGCTCCGTGTGAGTGTGCATGCGGGAGGGTGCAGAGAGTGAGTGTGTGAGAACAGGAGACGTGCGTGCACGGGGACCTGTGCAGAGAGCGGGCCCCGAGTCCCCGAGGCGCCGCTAGGTAAGGGCAGGGCGTCCCACCCCAGCCCCCCTCCCCCAGGTTCAGACACCGAAGTGCAGGGTAAATGCAAAAGGAGCGGCCGTCCCCGAGTCCAGAAGCCCCCGTTTCCCACCAGCTCACCTATGCCCTCGTCCCTCCTCGAGGCCAGCTGCACCCGGCCTGGGCCTCTGGGTTCCCTCTTCTGCTCCCACACCAGCCTTACTCTCTGACCCCGATTTTCCACCCTGCAGCATATTTTTTTAAAAAACAAGGAAAAATCCCCCTCACTTCCTTCAGGAGCAATAAATAAGAGGATTACAGAAATGACATTCTGAAAGTGATCTGAACTACTCAGAAGACAAGAGATGGATAAAATACAGGGCATTTTGGCCCAGATTCACTCAGAAAGAGAGGGAGGGTCTGCCTCCAGGGAGGGGGGACCATCTGCAGTGGCCGCCCGCCAGCCTCGGGTTGAGCCCTGATCGGTAGCAGAAAGCCCAGGCCTCTAAGTCACAGGGCTTATCTAACATGCCAAACACAAGACACGGGGTCCTTGCGGGCCCAGAGAGGCTGCCGTCTAGAGTCGGGGCACAGACTCCACTCCCCAAGCTGCCTTCCCTCATCTAGAAGCAATCTGTCCCACCCTCCAGCAAACAGTGAGGTAAAGGGGAGAGCCTGCCCCACACCCCTCCTGGCTGGCCAGCTGAACAGCTGAGAGCGGCCAGAGAACAGGCACAGGGCAGCCTGACCCTGACCCCAGACGCTTGTGCCGTCATCCTAAGCAATCTGTCCCTTCGCCCCTGAAAACCGGACAACAGTCAAGAGCACAAGCTTTGGAATCAGGCTGTCCCCAGCTGGCAGCTGCTCCAGCAGCCGACTCTTGGTTTCCTCCTAAAGAAGATGCAGGTAACGTCAGTCATCGGAAGGATCCAATGGGACGTGCACGCCCGGGGTCTGCCTGGTGCCCAGCACACAACACACACTTGATAGACAACAGTTACTGCTGTTCCTTCTGCTGCGCACTCAGCTGACTACACAGCAGCCACCGCGGTCCTTCCGAAATGAAACGCAGGTCCATCTCCTTGATCTAATTCCTCCAAAGGCGCCCACCTTGCCCACCATAAAAGCAACAGCCCTCAGAATGGCCCTCAAGCCCCTGTAGGGTCTGAGTCCTGTGACCTTTCCCTTGCTCCCTTCACTCAGCTGTACTGGGCTCCAACAAGCCTCACACGCTCCTGCCGCAGGGCCTTTGCACCTCCTGTTCCCTCGGCCCTGGGATGCGCCTCCCCCAGATATATCTCCAGGACCCACCCACCTCTTCTTCCCTCTCTGATGAAATGTCACCTCCTCAGGAACGCCTTTCCTAAGGACCCTGTTTAACCCATAATACCTGCCCCCGCCCCTTCCTCCCACCCCCTTCCCTATCTCACTCTGACCCATAACATTTGTCACTATAGATTTTAGTTATTTGTTTATTGTTTGTCTCCCCCTCCAAAATACAAGCTCTTGTTTTTCCTTCACTCCTGCATCCCCAGAGCCTAAACAGTGCTGGCCCCCAAACATTTGTGGGATGAATGAGTCTCAGGACATTTAGGACAGCCCCACTCGGGGGTTGCCAGTCCTTAAAGGCTTAGTGGCCTCCTCTAGAAAAAAACATGCTCTTTCTAGCCACTTCTCAAGGTCATTGTCAGGAGGAAACGACAGGTAAGATGATTTCTGGGAATATTCTTTGGTGCTTTCACAGTGGGGCGCCCTATAGAAATGGAAGACCCCAAAATTATTTATCCAGCACCAACTGAATAATTACTTATTCAGTCCCGGGGTGGGGACCCTGAGCGCTCACAGGACACCACAGAGAGGGGTTTACACAGACAGTCCTTGCCTCCAAGGGCCAGTCTGAGGCCCTCGGACCTGCGGGCACGCCTGGTGCTGTTCGCCACAGAATCCCTTGCACACGGCAGGTGCCCAGTAAATGCCTTGCAGAGCATAAATGGGAAAGTCCCACATGGATAACCACATAGAGAATAGAAAGATCACCCATACAAAAATCCTCAGTAAAATATTTGTTGACCTAAAGCAGCATGTAGACAACAGCTACCAGAGATAAGACTGACAAAAATACTGAATATATTTTTATTATCTTCACAGCGGAGGCAAATGTGCTCCAAGGCAGAAGTCAGGAGTTGATGCAAAAAGCCACGGGGAATGGGGGACAAGCTCAGGAAACTTCTTTCCAGTGAGTCGTGCGTTTCAAGAATTAGGCCCAAAGCCTGCGGATCATGACAGAATGCGCTCCATCGAGATTAGCTGGGATTATGCCATTGCTTGTTTGTTTGTTTTTTATATACCATTGCTTTTATTATGGTCTTGGCACCCTCCAATGGAACAAGCAGGAAACGAGACAGAACACTCAGGTTTCCCATCGAACAGTGAGAGGCCCAGGCGCACCGCTTCCCGCTGAAGCACCTCTGGACGGCAGCGCGGCCCAGCCATGGGGATGCAGGGACGACTCCATTCGGTCATCAAGGGCTCCCGAGTGCCTGCTTTGTGCCAGACGCCATGTGGGCACTGGACAGACAGAACGCACACAGAGTGATGCACCTCCTCTCCCCGGGCCCCCTTTCCAGGGCGCGCGGGCTTTGTGAGCCCAAATGCAGGCAGGTGCCAGCCCTCCAGGTGCACCGGTCTCGAAAGAACATTCCCTCTCCGTTAAGGGAGAAAGGATGCTCATTCACAA
The DNA here is from genome assembly GCF_000442215.2 of Lipotes vexillifer. Classification (NCBI taxonomy): domain Eukaryota; kingdom Metazoa; phylum Chordata; class Mammalia; order Artiodactyla; family Lipotidae; genus Lipotes; species Lipotes vexillifer. The sequence continues at coordinate 6,468,645 of NW_006797390.1, forward strand.
AGGGTTCTGAGCACTGGCTGAGGAAGAGGCCAAGCCCACACTGCTCAGGCTCGTGAAAGCTGCTCTGGGGACCCGGCAGCCTCGGACACAAAAGAAAGTCCTGCAAACGGGCCATCCTCCAGCTCCCCGGAGAGCCACTGTTCCTCCCATCTCACAAAGGAAGAAACGGAGCCTCCTGCAGGTCAAACTGGTCTGGAGGCCAAGGCTAAGTGGGCCAGAGAGTCCCCAGTTCAAGAGCGCTGCTCCTTACGCCCATGGTGGTGCCTGGCTCGCCCAGTAGGGGCAGGGAGCAGTGCACCAGGAGAGAGGCTCCTGGAGCTCAGGCCTCTCACTCGGGGCGCAGCCCAGCACTCGGCTGCCAGGAAGATCTCTCTTTCTTTCTTTTAAGATCTCTCTTTCTGCAAAGCCCTTGCCCCATAGCCTACCCAGCTGTGACCACTTACAAGCGACCTGACCGGGCTCCTTCCATACAGAGGTGGGACAACAGCTTCGGGGAAGCAGGAGACAGGCCCTTGGCTTAGGACCCCTTCTGAGCTGTCCCCCTCCCCTCCCGCAAAGCCACCGAGACGCAGCCCCGCCCATCCTTCCTGGGCTGCATTCTTAGAAAGGGGAAAAGGCAGGTGCTTGAGGATTCCCTTGAGAATCTGCCAGGACCACCGTTAAACAGGCCTCCCCAGCATCTTCAACCTGGGGATGAAACCTCCCGGGCACTTCCAGTCCAGGGAGGAGAGGCCGCACGAAGGAAGAGACCCAAGACCAAGAGCAACAAGCCAATGAACAGCCAAGAGCGGAGGTGCCTGTGCAGAGCCACGTTCACCAGCACAGGAAGGGCTGCAGCAAGGCCACCAGGCTTCACTGTGCAGAAGGCTCACAGTCATCCTGCCTCAAAGGCACTGTGTGTCCAGACACAGGAGACAATGGGACGAGGCGCTGACACAGGGCCAGCCCGGATCAACGCGGTGCCAGGCAGGCTGAAGGGGGATGACGGGGCCCAGCACCGGCAGCGGGACGCCACTCTGCAGGGGCCCCAGACGAGGCCCGGTGATGGAGGCTGCAAGGAGTTTCACAAGAGTAGTAAGGAGCATGTTTCAGGTGTGTTTTCTGAACACGCTTGCACAGGTGCGTACATGCGTGCGTGCGTGCCTGCGTGTATGTGTGCGTGGGATGCAGAGTTGCGAGGGCAGATGAATCACGGGTTCAAAAGGAGGAGTAACATTTAACATCACTGAGTAGAAAAGTATCTTAGAGAGTATCTCGTGTAACATTGTACCTACTCTTCATCCCAAACAAAATCCCAGATCACTATCAGTCTTTGCTTAAACCCCAGCAGTGATGGGGAGCTCACTACCTCCCAAGGTAGCCCATTCCTCCTCTGCCGGATGGCTCCAGCTGTTAGAAAGTTCTTCCTGGAACTGGGCCCACGTCTGACCTCCGTGAATCCCCTCACCCATGGGTCCTAGGCACCTGGGTATTTAGGCTTTGAAGCCATAGGACATGTTTAAACCCTCCTATCCACATCAATCCTGCCCATGTCAGGAGGCCATTATTGTGCATCCCCTCCCTTCCCATAACACTCCATAAAAATAATTTCCAGACAAAAGGAACATTCCCAAATCCTTCACCCAGTCCCCATGTGGTGTAGTTTCCACCATCTTAGTCACCCTCCTCTGGATGAATTCAGAGTTGCCAGTATCCCAACCAGAATTAACAAAACCCAGATGCAGATGTGCTATAAGCTCCACAGAGCACAAAGAGGGTCTAAACCTCATACCCAGGGCAGCATAGTTTTTCTTAGCAACCACATGGCACAATTAGCTTACAGTTTCTTCCGTTTCTTCTCATTTATTCATTTGGTCCACAAACATGAGCTGTCTCCTATGTGCCAGGCACTGGGCTAGGTACAAAGGATGCTAAGGGAAATACCTTATCACCGTTGTGCTCAGGGAGACAGCCTGTGTGGAGGATAAAAAACAAACCAGATGAAACACGGGGGAAAGAACACATGGCTAATGGGGTCTTCCCCGTAGGAAGGCTGACTAGACACCTGCCCCAGAGGGTAACGATGCCCAAGGTGAGTGTTCCAATAATGCTAGACTCAGATTACAGCCACGGTGAAGTGACAGGGACTGGCTTCACCCTTTTGCCCCTTAAACAACTAGAAAGCTGGACAGAAGGCATGAAACAGCTGGACAGACACTGGACAGCAGGCAGCACTAGACTGTAGTCCGTGAGAGAAGGAGACACAAGAGGGAGTCCCTGATGGCCAAGCTTACTGCCCAGAGGCAGCATCCACACAGCAGCTGAGGACAAGGAATCCACACGGGGTCCAGTGGTCCCACCGAGCTGAGGAGACAGAAATTGGAGTTCATAGAGATAGAATTTTTAGGGCAGAACTTTGGAGAGAAGGGGACTGCACAGAGAGGATGCTCTGGAGAAGAGTGCCCTGGCATCTCCAGCTGACCTACACAAGTGTGGGGTAAAACACCACAAGCCTGGGAACAGAACCAACAGAAAGCAATAGGGCAGCCAATCTGCGGAGCTCACTCAGGGCCACATTCCCACCAATGAGAGCAGAAGAGCTCACGGCACACAAGGCACTGGGTAGAGTCCTCAGAGGGTGGTGCCTCAGTAGTGAAGCTAAATTAGCCCTAGCCTGAAGGCTGAACGCACCCTAACAAAGCTTACAAGCAAGCCTCGGACACATTAAACCAATCCCAAGCAGTTAAAATGCATGCCAGAATAAAGTCCAATACTATTTGAAGGAATGTAACAAAATCCAGCAACACTCAATTGACAATGTCTGGCATCCAATCAAAAATTAGCAGGCATTCACAGAAGTAGAAAAATATGAGCCATAACCAGGAGGAAAAGCAGTCAATAGGACAGATGCAAAAATGACAGAGATGATGAAACCAGTAAACAAGGGTGAAAAGAAAACAGTAATTGTATGTTCCATAAGCATAAGAACGCAGAGGAAAACATAAGCTTGGTGTGAAGAGAAATGAAAGATATAAAAAAAGACTCAAGTGGAACTTCTAGAGATGAAAAACCCAATATCTGAAATGAAAAATACACTGGATGGGACTTATTAACATTGGATTAGACACTGCAAAAGAAAAGATAATTGTACTTGAAGATATTAACACTAGAAACTATCCAAGATGAAGCACAGAAAGAAAAAAGATAGAAAAAAATTAATGGAGCTTCAGCAACCTACAGGACAATATCGAGCAGTCTAATATACACATAGTTGAAGTTCTAGAAAGAGAGGAGAGAGAAGGGGGAACAGAAAAATACTTGAAGAGGGAATTCCCTGGCAGTCCAGTGGTTAGGACTCTGGGCTTCCACCCAGGGGCCCAGGTTAGATCCCTGGTTGGGGAACTAAGATCCCGCAAGCCGTGCAGCACGGTCAAAAAAAAAAGAAAAAAATTCTTGAAGAAATCATGGCTGACTGAGTTTTCAGATTTGGTAAAACAATTCTCGTAAGAGAAAAAACCATGCAGCATAGGAGGGGAGTTCCAAGCCAGGCAGACAATGACAAGAACAATGGGAAACGAGAACCCGTGTGTAGGGCGTTACAGAGACAAACGGCACATGGTGGCCCCAAGTGGGGAGCAGTGAGGCTGGACGCTGCTCCAGGTCACTGCAGACTCTGCAAGCCTCCCTCAGCCCCTCGGACCTCATCTTGTAGGCCAAGGGGCAACCACCTCAACCTGGACAAGGGCAACTATTTTCTTAAAGCTGAAGTCAGACTTTGCACGAGCGGAGGGTCCAGAGAACAGAAGAGAGGTCTGAGGCCCAGCTGCGACATCTAAGCCCTCAGCCTGTCCCCATGGGGACGACCCAGCTGAGATGTCCACCCTTGGACCCCCGCCTTTGGAACAAAGAGTGGAGGCAACAAAAACATCCCACCCGTCTGAGAAGGGTCTTCCTCCCCGCGACTCCTGGAACCAGGTAACTCTCAAGCCAGAAGGGACTTGGGGATCACAGACTCCTCACTTTACACACAAAAAACCCAGAGAAGTGATGTGACGGATCCAGGGCCAGCCAGGTGTCCTGACTTCCCAGGGCTGCTCTTTCCACTGACCACTCACCTGCTGTGATCCCCACCGCCCTTCCAGCACCACGGACGGCTCCGGATGGCATCATGAGTCAGTGCACATCTACACGGGTCTCTACACACCCATATGCCGGCTCCTCCAGGGTGGAGGCAGATGCCTGGCATCACTGTGCTCCTGACCTGCTACAGGATGGGTGCTCAGTACACGCCCCCTTCACACACACTGAGCAAAAGGGTCTCTGGGCCTGACTCTGGGGAAGGGAGGGAGAGACGAGGCTCCCCAAGATGCAAGGCCAGAGCTGCCCCGAGCCTGCCTAGGTCCGAGGGGGGCGGAGAAACAGAGCAGAGAGATCAGAGAGAGGGCTGCACTGACCTGGCCAGTGGGTGTTACCAGGCAACCCCCGAGAGGCAGGGACGAGCTGGTGCGGGAGGGACACTCCTCTGGCTCCTTATCAGACTGGCCCCGAACCAGCCCTGAGCTCCCACCTGCTCCTGCCCGGAAGAAGTGGAAACTGTCTGAAACCTTCCTCCTCTTCCCCTCCCCTTTCCAGCACCTCCTTCAGCCCCAGCCTTGCTGTGGGCTCTGGGCTGAGCGGCACCTCTTTACAGGGGTCACGAATGAGCAAATTCTTGAGCTATTCCTGGGGCCTCGATTTTTATCATCCTTCCATTCTGGTCAATTCTGAGAGGCCAGCGGCCAGGAATGC
>NW_006797390.1:6474665-6492776 GCF_000442215.2 Lipotes vexillifer
CCCTGGCGATCCAGTGATTAAGCCTCCACACTTCCGGGCTTCCCTGGTGGCGCAGTGGCTGAGAATCTGCCTGCCAATGCAGGGGACGCAAGTTCGAGCCCTGGTCCGGGAAGATCCCACACGCCGCGGAGCAACTAAGCCCGTGCGCCACAACTACTGAGCCTGCGCTCTACAGCCCACGAGCCACAACTACTGAGCCTGCGTGTCACAACTACTGAAGCCCACACGCCTAGAGCCCGTGCTCCACAACAAAGAGAAGCCACTGCAATGAGAAGCCCGCGCACTGCAACGAAGAGTAGCCCCCGCTCACCAAAACTAGAGAAAGTCCGTGTACAGCAACGAAGACCCAACACAGCCAAAAATACATTAAAAAAATAAATAAATTTATACAAAAAAAAAAAAAGACTCCATGCTTCCACTGCAGGGGTCATGTGTTCGATTCCTGGTCGAGGAACTAAGATCCCGCATGCCAAAAAAAAAAAAAAAATCTCCTGTTTTTTTCCTAAACTGTGTTTCTCCCCCAAGGAGTTAGACATAAAACAAAGTGGTCATTCACTTGCTGATGAAGTGATATTATAACTCTTGATGATACAGAAGTATGAATCATCCTCGCAGCCACAGGGAACCAGAACTGGGGGGTGGAGGCACGGGCAGGGAAGTCAGGAGTCAGAGACAGGCCTCTTGGGTCTCCGCTGATGGACAGTTTACCTACCATCCGCCTCAAAGCAGCAAACGCTCAGTTGGCACAGGCTGAGGACCTCCGTTTAGTTTTTCCAATTCCTTGGCCAAAAGGAGCGGCTGAGGTTTCTTGTCTTGCTTGTGATGCCAGGTTTCTCCGAGGTCTGCAGCGTCAGCTCTGCACGTTCTCCTCAACGCTAAGCACCGGGATACATTAAGCCCGTGAGCTGATCAGATATCATGCACCCTGCCACGGTAGCATGACGCCGGCGCCCCCGGCACCCAGGGAAGCATCAGGGCAGCTGCAGCTGCTGGCTGCCTCCCATCCTCCAGTCCGCACCAAGCCCTGTCGCTGAGCTGGGTCCGCTCTCTCACAGCACAGTCGGGGAGCAGGAGAATGGCCAAGAGGCTGAGCTGCGCAGTGTGGACTGTTTCACCGTGAACCTTTCGGCCACAAAACATTTCTTTTCCGAGAGGGGCAGAGAGAAAATAAACCGCCAAGGGGTTTTCAAATGCGAAAGCCCTCTCAGCCTTTGTTCTAGTTTGATGAATGCACAAACCACCAGGCAGCTGACAGGCAAAAGAACACGGGGCAGGCGTGTGAGGAAAGCGCAGTTCATCGAGGCCAGCCTGGGGGCTCCAGGGAGAGGGGAGTTTGACGGATGTGAGTCCCGGGGAGGACTTCTCCCCCAGCGGCTCCGTGGAAGCATCCTCCTTGAAACTGGAAGTGGCACTCCTTAATGACCCGGAGCTGGCTCTCCCCGCCCCAGTGTTTCCTCCTGTCTCTGCCATTTGAGGCATTTCCCAGGAAAGAAGAGCTACCACGCATGGCAGGTGATGAGAAAACTATACAAACGAATACGTCAAGGGCAGTCAGAATGTTAAGTCCATTGTGAGTTGTCTGGGAAGTGAAGTCTGATCCTGCAGGCTGCGTCTTCTTACTCCACCTCTGAGGGTAGGAGGGGATGGGGAGAAAGGCTGGAGCACAGGAGGTGCCCTGTTTGCTGGGCAAATGAATGAATGAGTTCCCAGCAGAGGCCTGAGTCTAGAGTGACTGGCTGGCTTTCATCGGGACCCTTCACTCACTGACGCACATTCTTCAGAGATGCCGTGAATATTAGCAGCAGGTACCGAGCAGCGGAGCTTCCAGCAGCTTCCAGAGGGCAGGCAGGCTCCCGCTCTGCTTCCACAGCCCTCGGGCCAGAGAAGCGGTCCATTACGAAGCCCGTGCTCTAGCTCACTCTCACCTCCGGCCAGACAAGCCCCTCACACACATGCACACAGAAGCCACCTGGAACGACACCTCTAAGCCAGCAGAAGGATGAAGCATCCCGCCTTGCCGGTTTCCCTGGGTGACCCATCCGGTCAGAGGGGGCTGAGGAGGGACCGAGCCTGGGCTGTCTTCCAAAGGTCTGTGGCATCTAGCCCCCAACAATCTAATCCTCCTGCTTCTGGGCCCGTGCAGGGGCTGCACACCCCTGCCCTCCCACTGCTGCACACATTTGCCCTTGACGTGCCTTTGCCAGTCCTCCCACCAAGAGGGGGCGTCTTTGCCGCAGCCCTGGAGTTCCAGTGGGTGCGGTGACTTGCTCTGACCAAGCGGCAGGTGGATATACATTGTGAGACCTCAGAGCCTGCATCTCAAGGGGTCTTGGAGATTCTGTTTTCACTTAAAAGGCCAGTTCCCTTGAGAATGAGATATCATGTGGGGAAGAGAGGCCCAGCCAAGAGCCAACACCAGCCCAACACGTGCCCGAGGGGCTCCTGGACGATCCAGGCCCTGCAGAGCCACCAGGTGGCTGCCACGGCGTTCACAAGCTCAGGTGATGGGACCAGCTGAGCCCTGCCCAGTGCTATGGGCACTGCTGCGGGAGGACGGCTAAAGAAGTTTCCAGTTGGTGTAACACAATGCTATTTACGGAAATTGATAAGATAATAGGTAGACAGCTGGATACTAGTGTATCATTAAAATACCTACAAGGAATATAAGTCAAAGTACTAACAGTGATTGTCCCCGAGGGGCAGGATTACAGGAGGCTCTCCTTTTCTACCAGTTCTGGAACGCTTGACGGTTATAAGGAGTTTGTATTATTTTTGCAACAACAACAAAAAATAAGTACTTTAAAAAAAATTCACCTTGGGGCTTCCCTGGTGGCACAGGGTTGAGAGTCCGCCTGCCAATGCAGGGGACGCGGGTTCGTGTCCCGGTCCGGAAGGATCCCACATGCCACGGAGCGGCTGGGCCCATGAGCCGTGGCCGCTGAGCTTGCGCGTCCAGAGCCTGTGCTCCGCAACGGGAGAGGCCACAATAGTGAGAGGCCCGCGTACGGCAAAAAAAAAAACTGGATTCCATGACAAGCTTATTTTTCCGAAAAATCCGTTTTCATCCTGTCATTCCCCTGTCTGGGGACCAACACCAGCTCCCCACTGCTAGTCTGCTGAGGTCAGTCTCCTCTGGGGGACATTTCAGGTACCCCAGAGTGAAGAGGCCCTGCCTTGACAGCTTGCTCCTCCCCCTTCCAGCCCAATCACCGGGCCACGCCCAGCTTGCCATCCACCCCTGCATCCCCGTCCCTCAAGGCCCAGCCCCATCTCCCCTGTGTTCCTCCGCCGGTCCTCAGAGAACGGTCCACCCAACTCTGTCCTTGATGGGCCAGTGTCCTGTATTAGTCTCCCTGCACTGTGGGGAATGACTGCCCCTCATAGGAGACATTCACGGACACAGGCCAGCCAGACACCACCAGCTCCAGCTTCTCAGTCTGCAGTAGGCGAGGGGCAGAGCCCAGACGGTGGTTCCACCCCAATTCCCTCTCTGCTGTCCACAGCCTGCATGGTGGGGGGTGGCCCTGGACTGGCACTTCCTCCCCACCCAGCCCATCTCAGCGGCAAGCAAGTGGGAGCCCCTTTGCCATGGCTGCTAATGCAGAGTGACTCTGGCCTGGGGATGCTCCGACAGATTCCCCTCCCCACCCTCTGGTCCCACGTGCTGCATCCAGAGCCAAACTCTGGCTTCAAACCTAATTGCCTTCCTGGGGGACCCAACGGCTCTTCCTCACTCAGGACTCTGCAATCTGCATGTCCGGATTTTAAACAAAGCTGTTTAGAATCTTCCAGGATGGGACGAGTGGAAAATTGCAAGCCCAGACCTCTACCTCACTTTCTCTAAAACAACATGTGTCATTCTACGTGTGCCCATCCCCCCATTCCCACCCAGCCCGGCACGCTGCTCCTCTGAGCCCTTCTACAGGGTGGGGACTCGCTGGGGCAGGATGTACCCTCTCTGCCCCCCACGCCCCCAGGGCTTGCTGGAGAGCATCGGGCTGAAGCCTCAGCCTCCACACTGGGGCAGGCGGCCAGGTTCTGTGTTCGTTTCACACTCCCCTCCAAGGAGGGGGCATTCACGTCACAGGTACATACTGACCCATTGAAAGGGCTCAGGTGGTGCTCTTAGCTGAGAGAACAATGTGGGAGAACTCCCCCCTACACAAACTTGCTAGGACAAGCACACACATACTCACTGCCACACACACGCACTAGTGCATGGCCACACCCTGTTCCAACCTTGCTCTGAGCATCCCCGAGACCGCTCCCCTCATCTGTCGGTCCACTGTTCTCAGAGGCCCGTTCCTATCCCTGGCCCTCTCCCTGACTCTGAACCTGACACCCTTTCCTCCCTGGGGGTGAGAGGAGCACAGGATGTGCTGGGATGCAGCACAGGTACTGGGCCGCTGCGCGCCAGGGCTCTAAAAGGCCGGCCCAGGCGGAGTGGGACGTTGTTCAGGTTTTACAATAATTTGCTCGCTCTAATTTTTCTTGTTCACCTGAGGAAGGGCATTTTTGGACTCTGCACGAAGGTGCTGTGAGGGTTGGCAGCGGCCCTGAGCTGCCAAGGCCAAGGCCAGGAACACGCCAAGATCCTACACGGGAGGCTGTGGGACCCTCGGCCTTCCTGCAGTGACGGCCAAGCCTCCCCAACAAGGGGGAGGTTCCAGGGGACTGGCTGAGCTGCCTGACTCTCCAGGCGCCCTGGATGGTCCTCCACCCCCATCCTTTCCTGTTTCCAGCACAAGGTCAGATATTTTAACAAATGCTGACACTGGGTGTAGAAATGATCACGAGGCTCTTGGAAAGTAAGCAAGTATTCATAGTGCAATAAATTTGCAGGCACTGGAAGGGGAGTGGGGAGGAAGGCAGAGCGGGGAGCGAGCGGGTGGTAAACTCAAAAGCACAGGTAGTATTAAACGACAGACACTCAAAAACCATCTACACGTGGCTGCCGAGTGGGGCCCAAAGCGCCACCCTGACCGGTGAGCCCCCCCAGACACGCTCCTTCCGGCCGCCCCTTCTGGGAGCCCGGCCACTGCGGGCTGAGTTTGGGTTGTGTTTTTTGGTTCGAGGGGAGGGCGAGTGGAAGCCGGCCTCCACCAGGCAGATATTCTCATTTCACCAGGCTGGGGCTCTGACGGAAGCTGAAATTATGAACTTGTTGGGCTCGGGTCCAGCGACGGGGCCTCTCACTCCCAAGTGCGTGGGGCTGGGGCAGGAGGCAGGCAAAATGAAAGGGGCGGCAGAGACCAGACCGGCGCGCATCTCTGTGGACAACCCCCGCCCCCCCGCCCGGCTTCCGTCAGGACCCAGATCACCTGTTCACTCATGAACCTCACCCCTCCCTCCTCCGTGCACCTCGAGGCCAGGGGCAGAGGAGGTTCTTGTGAGAGGAGGGCGGTGGGGAGGCCCCCAAACTGGAAGCAGAGACCCAGGCAGGCCTTCGTCCACTCAGAAACCACGTTCACCAGCGCGAGAAGGCATCTGAGCGATGGCGGGGAGGAGACCGGCCTGAAGAACCAACCGGCCCGTCACAGGGGACCTAAGCAGGAGAGCTGGGACGAGAAGCTCACCGGAAGCTGGGCACCATCCCAGAGGCGCAAGCGCAGGACAAGAAATGGCCAAACCAAAGGCTGTGAAGGCCAAGGCCTTCGGAGAGGATAAACTTCCTGTCCGGAAAGGCCTTCATGCAGGTCTCCCTCACTTTGCCTTCAAACAGACGCACAGGAGGACAGTCGTCTGGCTAGAAAGGGCTGGTGACGCAGGCCCATCTGTCTCCTCCCTTGAGGCCCCCCAGGGCGGGCCCCGTGGGTCTCTGTGACGGGGTGGGACGTGCCATGAGCCGCGAGAACCCTCACCCACTTGTCCTCAAGTCCCTCCTCCCTGCCACCTGATTTTCAGCAGACTGGTATTCCTCGTCCTGGCCTCGTGCCTGGCTGCACAGCCAGTCCTCCCGTAGGCGGTGCCCCAAATCCCAGGGCAGCAAGATTGAAAGCAGACACCCCCCCAAGCCCCGGGGGGAGGGGGGAAGACTTAAAATGGGAGCCCTGCATCCCAGCTGCAGCAGACTCCAGACTCCAGGAGGGATGGGAAGCAGATTCCTTGCCGCAGGTCTGCTGCGAAGGGCAGGGGCAGTGGGAATCAGATGGCCTGGGTGTGAGCCGCTGCTCTCCTGGCACTAAAGACGTGGTCTTAGGCAAGTCTCTGACCTGCACTCCACCTTAGCCGCTGCCACTGTGAAACGGGAGGAAATGATAGCTACCACACAGGACTCTCATGAAAGCTACCTCACAGGACTCTCATGAAAGCTAGAGAGTTAAATTAAGATTTAATACGATTTAAATTAAATTAGTTGTGGACATATGTAAAGAGTCTGAAACTGTGGCCGATGATAACAATGACAAATATGAATCCCGGCATCTGAGTATCATGTGCAAAGCACGGCAGGCCAGTCACAGGTCCGCGGCCACTCCCGGGACTCCAAATAATCTCTGCTGGGACTCAAAGAGGAGAGAATCTTTTGGCAAGAAAAGCTACCAGCCAGCACCCTCCTTCTCACCACACCACACCACCACCACGCAGCTGGGTTCTTGGAAGGTAAGAGGTTTACAGATCACCCCCCAGGAGGAAGCCACAGGATAAAACACACATCAGTTAAAACATTAAAAGACCCAGGTCTGGGCTTCCCTGGTGGCGCAGTGGTTAAGAATCCGCCTGCCAATGCAGGGGACAGGGGTTCGAGCCCTGGTCTGGGAAGATCCCACATGCCGTGGAGCAACTGGGCCCATGAGCCACAACTACTGAGCCTGTGCTCTAGAGCCTGTGCTCCATAACAGGAGAGGCCGTGACAGTGAGAGGCCCGCACACCGCGATGAAGAGTGGCCCCCGCTCGCCGCAACTGGAGAAAGCCCTCGCACAGAAATGAAGACCCAACACAGCCAAAAATAAATAAATAAATTTAAAAAGACCCAGGTCTGTACGCAGCACCCCCGGAACCTGAATCAGCACCATCCACACCAGCGACCTGGGTAGCTCCTGCCCAGCTCCAGCTCCACAGGGGCCTCTACGCACAGGTGCCAGGAACGATGAAGCTACCAGCAAGACCCCTGGAGCCTGCAGGAGCAGAGAGGAGGATCCCCAGCGAGCATCCTGGCAGAGGGTGCCCACCACCGGAGGGCCAGGGGCATTCCTGCAGCAGCCAGGGTAGAGGAACACACACAGGTGGGATTGGTCTGATTCCCACAGATTCTTTTCTGGCCGGCTGGTGGGAGGAGACAGGAAGCAGGAAGTTACAGGCCTCTCCTGCTTCCCTAGGCTCCCTCCCTACAATAAGGGTGGTCAAGAAAGAAATTAAGAATACTGCCGGCCACCATTCAGAAACAGTGGGGAGGAGGGAAATCTCTCCCGGCTCCCAAAGCCCCATTTAAGGAGCTTATCAATTCAACGTCGAGAGCTGGGGCAGAGAGACAGCTAGAAAATGTCAACATCCCACTCTATCCTCCCTCCCCAAGCCACAGTGAAAGGGCAAGAGAGACTCTGGCTTTAGACAGTTTATAACACGCAGACTTTCAGAGGTCCCAGCACAGAGGACCCAGACCAGCACTGACCTGTTTTCCTTGAATTTCCTGCGAACACGTTGGCTGCTGACAGATCAGAGAAGATCCCAGGATATTCCTGCAGGAAAATAAATGAAACATTAGGTCATCATTTCGCTGTGAAGCCACTCCAGGGTGAATTCTGTCCAGCAATGGCCACTCTTTGGGCTGCAGTCTCCCATCGAGAACCCATTCATTCAACAGCTGGAGAAGGCCAGAAAGGGCAAACGGATTCCAGCTGCTGCGCCAGTCCACTCAGCTGGTGGTGGGTGCTAAAGCATGATGACAGAGACCAAGCCCTGGCTCGATGGGAAAGACAGCCATGATCGACTAGTGATGTCTGCTACAGGTCGTTCTAACAGTAAGTGTCCGTGCCAGGTATTTGCCATCCCCGGGGTAGACCCTTGGCATCCAGGGATTTAACATTTGTAATTTTGACCACTCACAAGTGAGACAAAGTTTCAAGATATTTAAAAGTGTGTAACTTTACTGAGATGTGAGTTTGATTCACACAAATCAAGGGAATAGACAACTGAGGCTGAGGTAAAGGAATAGACAACTTTCTTGTTTCCATCTCTGCCACATCTAAAGTTACTCTTGAAGAGCAAGAGAAACTTGGTGGGATATGGCCATCAAGTGAGGATAAAATTGTAGCAGAAGTTGAAAGGGTAGTCAGTTTGGGGTGTGAAGATATATACAGGAAACATTTGGCTCTCTGTGGAAACATGACTCCAGAGACAGCCAGGCCAGTGTACTGCCGTGGATGCAAACTTGGGATTCTAGAAGGTGCAAGATTCAGTTGTTGTTTTTTTGTGGGGGGGGCAAATGGGCACTTTTTAAATTGTGATATAACTGGCATATCACATATTAGTTTCAACTAATATTAGTTTCAACGTAAGGATTGGATATTTGTACATATTGCAAAATGATCACAACAAGTCTAGTTAACATCCATCACCACAAAATGTCTTTCTTGTGATGAGAACTTTTACAATCTGACTATCTCAGCAACTTTTTTTTAATATATTTAATCTATTTTTAAATATATTTATTTTTGGCTGCATTGGGTCTTTGCTGCTGCTCACGGGCTTTCTCTAGTTGCAGTGAGCGGGGGCTGCTCTTCATTGCAGTGCGCTGGCTTCTCATTGCGGTGTCTTCTCTTGTTTCAGAGCACGGGCTCCAGGCATGTTCGCTTCAGTAGTTGTGGCTCGCGGGCTCTAGAGCACAGGCTCAGTAGGTGTGGCGCACGGGCTTAGCTGTTCCACTGCATGCGGGATCCTCCCGGACCAGGGCTCGAACCTGTGCCCCCTGCATTGGCAGGTAGATTCTTAACCACTGCGCCACCGGGGAAGGCCTCAGCAACTTTCAATTTATAACACAGTCTGATTGTTAACTCCAGTCACCACGCTGTATGTTACGTCCCCATGACAAGATGCGTTTCTTGCAGGCTTCCCTGGTGGCGCAGTGGTTGAGAATCCGCCTGCCAATGCAGGGGACACAGGCTCGAGCCCTGGTCCAGGAAGATCCCACATGCCACGGAGCCACTAAGCCTGTGCACCGCAGCTACTGAGTCTGCGCTCTAGAGCCCACGAGCCACAACTACTGAGCTCACGTGCCACAACTACTGAAGCCCGTGCGCCTAGAGCCCATGCTCCGCAACAAGAGAAGCCACCGCAATGAGAAGCCTGTGCAGCAACAAAGACCCAACACAGCCAAAAATAAATAAATAAAATAAATAAATTTAAAAAATAAAATAAATTGTCAATTAAAAAAAAAAAGATGCATTTCTTGAGAACATCCGGGTCCACGCTGAGCCTATTCTGTGCCCCTCGGAGATGAGTGAGGGGCCGAGGAGAACACAGGGGCAAAGAGAATCTATGCCCTGAGGGGCTTCCAATCTAGTTGGAGGAGTGATGATGCCGCCCTGAAAAGAGCAAATGGCCCTGCATCCTCACCATCACCCAGCCCAGAATCCCCTCCAGTCCCCCTGCATCATTTCCTCACCACCCCATCCCGTCAAGCCACTGATGGTCTCAATCCTACTTCCAAAATGTCTCACGTTTGTTCCTCACAGCTGCCCAGCCACTCTCCCCACCATGATTTCCTCTCTTCACAGACCCCATACTTGCCCTCCACAGGCCTAGCCCTGCTTCTGCGACCCCTACTCAAAAACCGGCAAGGTTCCCAGGCCCCCCAAGGTTAACTGCAGTCCCCCCAGCACCAGCAGGCAGCACATGGGAGACCCTTAATTTCAATGCATGGATGGAGGAAATTCCTTGGCTGGACATTTGAAGCCACCCATAATATGGTCACTGTCTACCTGTCCAGGCTTTTGTCTCTCTGGTTCCTCCCACACAACCCACTCACTGGCCCGACTGAGCTATTCCAAACCCCAGCACTTTCTCAATGCCATTCCTCAGGCTGACCTGTAGAAATGCAAGCCACACTTCAAAGTTCGCATCCAACACCACCTGCTGCACGACGTGGTCCTCTAGCATCAGGGTGATTTATCCCCCTGTTTGAAACCACATTCTACTCTCATAAGCTATTCACCTTATATTTTTAATTGTCTTTTTTCTTTTTTGGGGCCACACCACGTGGCACGCGGGATCTTAGTTCCCTGACCAGGGATGAAGTGCAGATTCTTAACCAGTGGACCACCAGGGAAGTCCCTGAACTGTCGTTTTTTGAAGGCCTTTCTTAACCCTTTACTGCATTTTATGCCCCATGAAGACAAGGACATTTACCATTTTCATTTTTGCATCATCAGAACTCAGCGCAGACTCTTGTACTAAGATATACATACTAAAGGATCTGGACCCCAGGCAGTGTAGAAAAGCCAGGAGAGTTGAAGACATAAAATGCCAAAGGGGTTCCAAGGAAAAGGAGGTTCTTTGGGGATGGGTGGCCAGGGAAGGCTCCATGAAGGAGCTCAGACATGAGTAGGATCTTCAAAAGAGGGGAAGGAGGGAGTGGGGAGGAGCATTTCAGGAAGGTGGACCAGTATGAACTAAGGGACAAGGAAGGAACGGGCGAAGCATGCTCGGAGATGAGTCTGGCTGGCACCGGGGGTCCCTGGGGGAGGGGGAGGGGGAGGTAAGGCTAGACAGGCCGGCCGGGATGGGTAGGGAGGATGTGCAGTGCCAGGCTAAGGCACCTGGATGAGATCCATTCCCTCAGTCCGCGGGATGCCCACCGCAGCAGGTCTGGGCCTTAATGGTAAAAGAAGTCCTATCCTCTCTTGTTAGTCTAGCCTCCTCAGCTAGGTTATAAATAACAGGCACCGTTTACTGAACACCTGCTGTGTCTGAGGCCCTAAGCTACGTGCTTCACATACATTATCTCACTGCTCCTTCCAACAGCCTTGAGAGCTCAGTATTGTTATCCTTGTTCTGCAAGCAGGAAGCGAAAGCTCAAAGAGGTGAAGGCCCTTGCCCAGGCCTCAGCTGCTCACTCTTTTTTTTTTTTTAAGTAATAAAAAATTTAATTAGCATTTATTATCTTCTAAAATCCATGGTTAGTTTCTTGCATATACTAACCAATTTAATCCTTATCTCTCTATAAAGTATGTACCACAATATGTACATTTTACAGTTTGGGAAATTGAGATGTAGAGAAGTTAAGTAACTTAACCAAAGCCATCATCTAATAAATGGTGAGATCAGAATCTAAAGGAAAGCATCCTGCTGTTTGCAACTCATGACCACTGCCTAGTCTCACCTGCTCACTCTTTTACTGAACAATACGGCCGGTGCTAGAGGGCCCGTGCTGGAGTTACATTCACAGAGATGACGACTGGCACTCTCGTCAGCTACCCAGACTCGCCTTATTCACTCCTCAAGGGCAACATTAATTAAGGACATAGTAGGAGCTTAATAAAGCACACTAAGTAGAATGGAGGTTGCCAGTGGCTGGGGGGAGGGGGAAATGGGGAGCTGTTTAATGGGTGTACAGTTTCAGTTTTGCAGACGAAAAACTTCTGGAGATCTGTTGCAGAACAATGTGAATATACTTCATGCAACGGAACTGTACATTTAAAAATCGTTACGATGGTCATTTGTGTCATGTGTTGTTTTGCCACAATTAAAAATAACAAACAGGAATTCTCTGTGGCGCAGTGGTTAAGAATCCACCTGCCAATGCAGGGGACACAGGTTCGAGCCCTGGTCCGGGAAGATCCCATATGCCGCAGAGCAACTAAGCCCATGCACCACAACTACTGAGCCTGCGCTCTAGAGTCCACGAGCCACAACTACTGAGCCCACGTGCCACAACTACTGAAACCTGTGCGCCTAGAGCCCATGCTCCGCAACAAGAGAAGCCACCACAGTGAGAAGCCCGCGCACCACAATGAAGAGTAGCCCCCGCCCACCGCAACTAGAGAAAGCCCACACACAGTAACAAAGACCTAATGCAGCAAAAAATAAATAGATAAATTTATTTTTAAAAAATAACAAATAAATAAAGCACACTTATTAACTGACTGATTGGCTGCTGATAGCATTGTACACTGTTAAGATATCCAATGCTGAAAGAGACTCTAGAAATATACATATATATATATATATATATATTTTTGTTTGTTTGTTTATCCATTCGTCTGTTGATGGACACTTGGGTTGTTTCCACATTTTGGCTACTGTGAATAGTGCTGCTATGAACATCAGGCTCAGCGGCCATGGCTCACGGGCCCAGCCACTCCGCGGCATGTGGGATCTTCCCGGACCGGGGCACGAAGCCACGTCCCCTGCATCGGCAGGCGGACTCTCAACCACTGTGCCACCAGGGAAGCCCCTAGAAATATTTTAACCCAATAACCCTCCAAAACAGAGAGCTGGTGAGGGGAGGTAACTTGCCCAGGGTTAGGTGATGTTAGGACTAAGGTCAGAGCCTAGGTCTCCCAGGCTCAGCAGTAAGGAATGGCAGAGGCAGCTGGGCATAGTAGAAAACACAGCATAAGAGGTCAGAAGCGCTGGGTTCAAGTTCTGCTTCTATTTTTGTGGTATGCGGGCCTCTCACTGTTGTGGCCTCTCCCGTCGCGGAGCACAGGCTCTGGACGCGCAGGCTCAGCAGCCATGGCTCATGGGCCCAGCCACTCCGCAGCATGTGGGATCCTCCCAGACCGGGGCACGAACCCGTGTCCCCTGCATCAGCAGGCCAGACTCTCAACCACTGCACCACCAGGGAAGCCCAAGTTCTGCTTCTTCCACTTATGAGTTCTGTGACCTCAGAGAAGTCATTTATTCTTTCTTAGCCTCACTTTCCTAAACTATACGGAGACAATTAAAAATAACACATGCTTTACAACATTATGTGCGAATCAAAGAAAATTATATACAGCTAATGTGCAGAGAAAGCACTTGGCCAACTACAAATTACTTTATTTATTCTTTTTGGCTGCACAGCACAGCTTGTGGGACCTTAGTTTCCCCTCCAGGGATCTAACCCGTGCCCTCAGCAATGAAAGCACAGAGTCATAACCACTGGGCCACCAGGAAATCCCCTACAAATTACTTTATAAACACTAGTTACTGTTATTCATATTAACTATCTGTTTATAGATTGAAAGATTAAAATCTGAATAAGTCAGACCAAAAAAAACTCCCTCTCCATTCTGGTCCACTCTCAGCCGTTCCAGGCCTTGCACACAGCAAGTCTTCAATGAGTGAGTGTAGGACTGAATTACCCTTCAAGTTTTACCCACCTCAACCCTCTTCCTTCCCTCACCCCACAACCCACAGCTCAGCTGCAACAGCCCTGCCAGGACCAGGCGGAGGGTAGGAAGCCAGTGTGAACCTCTGCCTCCCTGGCTGCATTCCTTAGCTAAATATAAATGATTTGTCCAGTCCATCGTTTGAAATTGTCCATAATACCTCTCCTCCCCTTCCCATTACTTAGGGTGACAAGCTGACTGCACATCTTTATAGCAGAACATACATACAAAACATTCTCTATGGCTATTTTCAGTAAAGAGAGGGAAGCTGGCTGTTATACAGGGATCAGAGCATGAGTCCTCAGTTTTCGCCACTAGTCCAGGAAAGCTTCCTGGAGGAGGATACCTGAGTCACCCCAGGGAAGGGGACAGCTGCCTGTCAGAAGGACATCCTCACATAATGAGTTTGGTTCTCTGAACCAAAGAAAGGTGAACTGCTGCGGTCTTATCCTTGTTTGGGGGATGGGGAGAAAAGATCTACCCAGCCCAGGGGATCCCATACTACCCCAGTGCTTCAAACCTCCCCAGACACTACAGGCATCTGGGAAAGAGGTTGAGAAGGGACCAGTATCTTTTTCAAAAACAGGCGATCCAAGACTCCAGTTCTGAAATACGCAAGTACAAATACTGCTCTCAGTAAGAAGCCAGTTTCTTGTTTGGACTTTTCCTTTTTTTTTTTAACCACAACAAAGTTTTTTAAAGTCCCAAACTTGGATGCACAGATGGACTACATCTCAGACCTCGGGGCGTGCCAAAGCCCTGTCACTCTGACTACCGATCTGCCAGCGGTGGCGCAAGGAGTGGTCGGGGTGCCGGGGGGCTGCAGTTAGTATCCCAGCCCTGCCCGAGCCCCCGGCCCTGCCTGGGGGCGCTGTATGGACCTCCCCCAGCCGGTCCACTGGGTCACACGGTCAGAAACCCTTGACAGCTCCGGGGCTCCCCCTTTCTGCTGCATCCTACAGACCCCCATCCCTTCGCCTGGGATTCCGCCGTCCACTCCCGCAGCCGCATTTCCAAAAGGTCTTCCTCGAAACCGCTCCCCTTGCAGACTCCTCTTCGCCTAGCTACCGGGCGCCGCGCACAACGTCCCCTTTGGGCCTCCCGCCCCTTCACAGGGCGCTGACCCCACCCCTCCCTCAGCTCGCCCACTGCCGCCCCCCGACACCCCTCCCAGGGGCGCCCCGGGCCGCTCGCCCCTCCGGGGACCGGGTCGGGGGCTTGTGGGCCCGCCTCCAGCTGGCCGGGGCCCGTACCCCGGCACGCTCCCGAGCCTCCGGCTCGCGGCCCGCCGCCCCACCCGCCCCGGGCCGCACTCACCGAGCTCCCAGGAATGCGGGGTCCAGCTCTCTCGCGCTCGCGCGCCGCCGCCACCACAGCAGCAGCCAGCGGAAACAGGGGGCGGTGCCTGCCCTGGACCGCGAGGCCGCGGGGCGGGGCGAGGCCGCGGGGCGGGGCGAGGCCGCGGGGCGGGGCCGGACGAGGGGGCGGGGCCGGCCCGGGAACTGGGAGGCCGTGGGGGCCCGATCCGCCGCGCGAGGGGTGGGGGCGGGGACTAAAGCCGGGAGCTGGGGTGGGCACTGCGGGCGGGACAGCGGGTACGGAAGGGGTGTGCGAGGCTGAGCACAGGGACTGGGGCCGGGGGCCTCCAGCACCCCCTGGCCGGATCCCCAGCGTTGGAGCTGGAGGGACCCACGGGCAGGACAGGGCCGTGCTGGGCGCGGGCGTCCCGGGCCAGATGTGGCTGCCCTCCGGGAGCCTTCCTCCCTCCCCGCCGCCTGGATCGGCCGCTCCTCCCGAGCGCTGGTACAACCCCTGCCCCTGCCCCAGGGGCTAGAGCCGCAGCAGGACCAGAGTGTCTGGGGTGGTCAGGGCCTGGGAGTTCGCGCCTCTGCTCTCGGCGACCAGACACCGGCCCAAAGCCGTCCGGTCCTGGCCAGGGTCGCAGCCTTGCCTCTGTGGCCTCCCGCCTGCCCGCACACCTAGGCAGGCCTTCCCTGGCTGTGTACTAGGGACCGCCTCCCCGGAGAGGCTATTGGAGGACCCGCTGTCCACCTCCCCAGGAGTAACAGCCTCCAAGTGCTGGTAAAGGGCACCGTGCGTCCGGAGGACCTGAACTGCAGTGGGACAAACTCAGGTTACGCGTCTCCCGCCCAGGGCTTCCTATAGGCTTTCCTTTCTGGGCCTGGACTCTCTTCCAAAGTGGCCACTGAACAGCCACCTCTCCTCTGCTTCATTACTGTCATGGAAATGTGTTCTGTGCTTCCCACCTGCACCATCCTGCACTAAGTATGATTTGAGACAAAGGTTTTTAACCTGACTAATCACCAGGGTCCCCTTGGCCTTTCCTAGCTGGATGGCAGTTTCTGCTCATCTCTTGGGCCCCCTCCTCTCATACACACACAATCTTGTTTTTGTCTATTAGACTTAACCCAATAATCCACCCCCTCTGACTCCTCTTTCTTTCCTTCCAGCCCTTGTTCAATGCCCCCCATAAAGTCTTCCCAGGGTGACCCCCTCTACCCCCAAGCCCCATTCTCTCCAGTCACTGTGGAGCCATTACCACATGCAACTAACCCTGCCCAGCTTCCAGAAGAGGAAAGTGAGACCCAGAGAGGGAAAGGGATTTGCCTGTGATGTCCGCTGTGGGAGTCATCTTACTGTAAAAACACTGGGAGGCAGCCTCACGTGGTAAGACAGGGCTTTGGAGCCAGCCAGACCTGGGACTGAACTCTGGCTCTGCCTCTTATGGGCTGTGACCTCTCTAGACCTCAGTTTCCTCACCTGTGAAATGGGGTTTCATAATACCAATCCCACAGGGTTGATGGGATGGCCAAGATGACTGAGGCAAAAGCACAACATCTGATGCATGGTGGGTGCAAACATTAGCCTCTCTCTGCCCTTTAATGGGAGATAAGCAAATCTGAAATAATAGGACAATGGAGCCTTAGGGTTGGAATAAACCTTAAAAGAATCCCCTCAATAGAGTCACAGATGTAGAAAACAAACTTATGGTTACCAGGGGAAAAGGTGGGGGGAGAGGGATAAATTGGGAGATTGGGATTGACATATACACACTACTACATATAAAATAGATAATCAACAAGGACCTACCGTATAGCACAGGGAACTCTACTCAGTACTCTGTAATGACCTATATGGGAATAGAAACTAAAAAAGAGTGGCTATATGTAAATACATAACTGAATCACTTTGCTGTAGACCTGAAACTAACACAACACTGTAAATCAACTATATTTCAAGAAAATTTTTTAAAAAAGAAGAATCCCCTCAGCGATAACCGAGAAAGTGGCCACACAGCTCACCCTCCTTCGATACATTCAGAGATGGAGGGCTTGTGCCTCTGAAGGGGTTTACAGCTGGGAGAAAAGCCATAGAGGATAAGGAAATATTCAACATAGAGGAGGGCAAGGTGCCTCGAGGTCTGTGGGGCAGACACACTCCCACCGTGTCCACCGAGGACAAACTCAAACAAATGACTTGACAAGGAGGCAGGACACTCTTGGGGCAGAAAGACACCTGTGGGAGTTAAGACACCCCCCTAAGCACAATGTCACAGTTTACTGTACTGGGCTCCTTAGGAGTTTCTGTCCTGAGGATTCTGAAAATGATGAGGAAAATCCCCCATGGATGGGGTGTCCATGTCCAGGATCTTGGGGTACATCCCATGTACTCCTCTTGTCCTGGCACCATTATTAATGGCCCCCCTTTCACTCTCAAAATACCTTGATTTGGACAATAAATTACATGTCACATTAACTCTGGACAAGGGCAGCCCTCCAAAGAGCTTCTTTCAGCCTTGGACGTCAGCAATTCTGCTGGAATTTCTGGATCCCCAGAGACTTCAAGAGATAGTGTGTTAGTTTATATCCCCTTGAAATCACCAAATCAAATCAAAAATGATAATAAGCAAAAAGTCAAGCTAAGGGACAGGCAGGACCTGCTGAATTGCGACACCTAGTGGGAAGACTTCACACTGCTGCTGGCTGGGTTTGGGGGACACTCCATGTTTGGCCGTTGGTCTCTTCAAGCCAGCTGGTAAAGAAAAGAACAACAGCTAACATTCGCCAAGTGCTGTGTGCCAGGCACGGTTCTAAGTCCTTCACGTGTTCTGATTCGTTGAATCCTCATAACAGCTCCATGATGTAGGGGCTGCCGTCATCCTTCCACTTTACAGAGGAGGAAAGTGAGGCTCAGAAGGGTTAGGTAATGTCTTCCAGGTCATTTAGCTAGGAAATGGGCACAGGACTGTCTCCTCATCCAGTTTCCATCAGCTAGATGCTACCTCAGAGGTATCTCCCATCTAAGATGACTTCAACCACCCCTCTGACATGGAGATGATACAAAGGGACAGTAAGAGGCAGAGTGTAGGGATTTCCCTGGCAGTCAGTGGTTAAGACTTCGCCTTCCAATGCAGGGGGTGCGGGTTCGATCCCTGGTCAGGGAGCTAAGATCCCACATGCCTCAAGGCCAAAAAAACCCAAAACATAAAACAGAAGCAACATTGTAAAAAATTCAATAAAGACTTAAAAAAAAAAAAAAAAAAGAGGCAGAGTGTACCAGGAGGTCTATTTCCACATCTACCAGGAAAGAGGGGTAGTTTCTGCATCTACCAGGGATTAAAATCAGGGCATTAAGCCGGACAACAAGAAAATGTATAAACCATCCATTAAATGCACAGTGGAGCTGCTCATTTAAAGAAACACTTTCCAGCATGAAAAATGAAACAGCTCCATCCCTCCCCATCCCCTTCGACAACATTTGCTCACAAAATGTGAAGAG
>NW_006797390.1:6492808-6512247 GCF_000442215.2 Lipotes vexillifer
GAGCGGTTACTGGTCACTGCAGCCCGCCAGCTGCCCCCAGGGGACCCAAACCCAAACCTCCCAAAGTTCTTACAGTGAGAAAGGCAGAAGTGACCAACGACTTTCTTCTGCTTCCTTTTCACGCTCTCTCTCGTAAAGAATGCAGATTATCCCCAGGGCACCTCCTTCCTTCAACTTCTTTCTCTTCCAAAGCTAAAGTGAGGCAGGGGTGGCAGGGCTGAGGGAGCCTTAGACCACAGGCGTCTTGTACAAGCCTTTGTTAGAAGGTTGCCATGTGATATTTAGGACATGCTTATTCTAAATGAAATATTCATCACTTATCTGAAATTTCGTTGTTTATCTGAGCGTCCTGTATTTTTTTTTTTTTTTTTTTTTTTTTTTTTTTCGGGTGTCCCGGCCCCTCCCTTTTGCGGTACGCGGGCCTCTCACTGCTGTGGCCTCTCCCGCTGCGGAGCACAGGCTCAGCGGCCATGGCTCACGGGCACAACCGGTCCGCGGCATGTGGGATCCTCCCAGACCAGGGCACGAACCCGTGTCCCCTGCATCGGCAGGCGGACTCTCAACCACTGCGCCACCAGGGAAGCCCTGAGCATCCTGTATTTTTAACTGCTGAATCTGGCAACTCTACTTTGTTATTGATTGTCGCTGAAGCAGTTAGAAAACATAGACAGTCAGAGGTCTGCGAACTTCTGTAAAGGGCCAGATACTAAATATTTTAGGCTTTGCAGGCCATACGGTCTCTGCTGCAAGGACCCAACTCTTCCACTGCAGTACGAAACTCAGCCGTAGACAACACAGAGTGAGCGAGCATTTAGTGTCCCACTAAAGCTTTATTTACAAAAACAGGCATCAGGCCATAGTTTGCCAACCCTTGGACCAAATTAGGGCCTTCAGACTCCGGGCTATCTTCAGATGTGTTGTAGGGGCGAGAGTGGCTTGGATCTGAGTTCTCAGGCATGAAAAACTGAAAGAGACTGACCAAAATCACTAGCGTAAAATAGACACATAATTCGAAGCAGGTATGCACACAGGCATGTGTGACCCAAGGTGGGTCGGTGCCTGCAGAAAGCATGCACTTCTAGAGCAGGGTTGGTCTGGAGCTGCCTAGGTTCTACAAAGTCTCGGTCAGCCCCTGTGTGAAAAAGTGCAGCTTCTCTGCTGGAATTCCTGGTGGTCAGCATGCACTCTGTAAAGACAGAAAGGCACAGGCAACACTGTGAAATCAGACAGAAGGTACAGAGGCCAAGAAAAGCGGATCATCCCTGCGGAAGGCCTTCAGGTGAGCTGAAGATCTTTGCATTTGCCCACCTGATGTGGCGTACAGAGAAGCACACGGTAACTGTCCGCCAGTGGGTGTGTGTGTGTGTGTGTGTGTGTGCGCGCGCGCACGCGCGCCACATGGACACCAGCTATCTGAACAGTGTGAGGAGCACCTGAGGAACTTGTTGGTTTGTTGGAATCAATAAATGTAACAGTAATAGCCATACATTTGTATGGCCACATTTGTATCAACTTTCTTAATGATCTTCGAATAGTTCTGTATGCTTTCCAAGGACAATTCCACGATTTAAAACCACACTTTAAATTCTGCCCTGCAGACCACAATCACATGTGAAAGGACTGTCCAGTTAAAAGCATTAAACCCAAACGTGAATCGGCCACAGCACAGGAAATGTAATGTGTCTGGGACAAGGGAGTTGTGGAGGTCACAGTGCAGGGTTAGGACAAATCACCACATAGGCAGCAGACTATGCTGGGTCATGCGAAGGATTTTGACGTGCAGGTATGTCTGAAGATAAGTAAGTCATCATTGAAGCCTTTCAGACAGGATCAGATTTGCATTTTGAGACTTTCCCTCTGGCTGGAGGGGAGCAAGAGGCTTTAGCAGTGGTCTAGGCACGAGGTGAAGTTAGCTTGGTCCAGTTGGTGGTGGTAACAAAGGGGGATGTGGATAGACTTGAGAGAGGCAGAAAGCGACATGCACAGAGTGGATCTGAAGGACTGGGGGCAGGGAGGGGGGAGCCGTCGAGAATGACTGTCAGGTTTCTGGCCAGCCTCACAGGATGTTTGGTGGAGCCATCACGGAGATAGGCAAGAGGGGAAGAGGACTAGACTGACGGGGTAGACGGTAAGTTCAAGGAAGATGAGGGTTAATAAGTATCCATCAGGGATTTCCCTGGCAGTCCAGTGGTTAGTACTTGGCACTTTCACTGCCACGGCCCGGATTCGATCCCTAGTCCGATCCCTAGTCGGGGAACTAAGATCTCACACACTGTGTGATGCAGCCAAAAAGACCAAAAAATACCCATGAGTTATAGTGAGTTTAAGGTCCCTGGGGGTCTTGGCAAAAGCCATTTCTTTGCAATAACGAGGCAGAAGCTGTGCTGGGGAGAGTTGAGAATGGGATGGAGGCTGAGAGAGGGAGATAGTGAGACAATTCTTCCCAAAATAGGCTTCTTCCCGCAGGGAAGAGACACAGGGCAGGTGGCTGAAGGAGGGTGTAGAGCATGGGAGGGTTTGGGGTATCTAATGGGAGAATTGAGCCTCTGTAAAACCTTGCGGGAAGAGTCCTACTTCTGGTGTAAAAGAATCAGGTCCTAATAGAGCAAAGCTCCCACAAGTAATATCTATACACTCTGGACAACATACAAAAAAACAAAGCCAAAAAAAAAAACAAAAAACCACCCAACAAACAAAACCCAAACAATGCCCGCCGCCCCCAAACCCAACTACCTGAAGGCTCTAGAAAGGGAACCCAAGCAGGGAGATTTTGGAGGGGATTCAAACGTGGATGAAGCAACTGGCATGAGGTGATTTCTCAGTAAAATAAATTTTTTTACCTGTGCTGGCCACAGTCACTCTGCAGCATAAGATGGATAAAGTTGCAACAGAAAACCCACTGTCTTTCTGGCAGGAGGAACCAGAGGATGGAGCCCAGAGCAGTTAAGGTTGCTGGAGAGTGAGGGGTGAGTCTTGGGAAGGAGAGAGCCAGAGAAGTGGAACCCAGAACTCCCTGGATAACAAACTCTGCCCAAGTCTCCGACTCATGCCTGAACCACATCTGAGCAGGAAAAACGAAAGGAATCCCGGCAAAGCTAAGAGAACCAAACTGAGACTTGAGCAGCTGCCTGCTACAAGGAAGACAACGTTTGTAGTTTGACTATTACCCAAGTTAATTAACTGTCAAAGGAAAACAGCAATGCTTTTCGAAGGGATAGTATAGAATCCAGGGCCTCCTCAAAACAACCTTCAAAATATAACCCAAAATTCTCGGCATACAAAGAACCAGGGAAATGTAACCCATTCTCAAGGGAAAAACAAACAGAGGCCAATCCCAAGATAACTCAGATGCTGGAATGATTAGACAAGGATTTTAAAGTAGCTATTATAACTGTGTTCAAGGGTATAAAGAAAAATGCATTTATAATAAAAGAACAGATAGGAAACCATGGCAGAAAACCAAAGTAGAAAATATAAAAGGGAACCAAATGAAAATTTTAGAACTAAATACCTGGAATAAAAATAATTCACTGCATGGGCTTAATGGCTAAATGAAGATCCAGGGGAAAGAGAAAATGAACTTGAAGACAGATGAATAGAAAGTAATGAATCTGAAAGAAAGGGAAAAAAATCAGAAAGGAAAAAGATGATAGAGTGACAGGAATCTGTGGGATAATATCAAAATATCTAATACATGGGTAATTGGAGTCCCAGAAGAAGGGAAAAATGGGACAGAAAATACATATACATATATATTTAAAAGCTTACGGGGGTGGGCTTCCCTGGTGGTGCAGTGGTTAAGAATCCACCTGCCAATGCAGGGGACACGGGTTCGAGCCCAGCTCTGGGAAGATCCCACATGCCGCGGAGCAACAAAGCCCGTGCGCCACTACTGAGCCTGCTCTCTAGAGCCCGCAAGCCACAACTACTGAGCCCACGTGCCACAACTACTGAAGCCCATGCGCCTAGAGCCCGTGCTCCACAACGAGAAGCCACCGCAGTGAGAAGCCCGTGCACCGCAACGAAGAGTAGCCCCCGCTCACCGCAACTAGAGAAAAGCCCGCGCGTAGCAACAAAAGACCCAACTCAGCCAAAAATAAATAAATAGATAGGTAAATAAATTTAAAAGTTTTTAAAAAAAACTTACGGGGGGGGGGGATCCAGTTGAGACAAAGAGCTTGAATGTATGGGAAAGATAAGAGACCACAACTAGTAGATGTTTCCATAGAAGGAGGGAAGGAATTATAGAAGAAACTTGGTCTCTTCGTTAGAAGCAAGTCACAGGTGCGTGCGCTCAAGGGGAGGCGTGAACACCAGGAGTCAGGGATTGGGGGACACCTTGGGGGTCTGTCCTCCCAGAAGGGAAGGGGATTCGGGGCGTTGGCTGGGCACTGCAGTGCAGTGTGCCGGATGGAGGTGGCAGCTGGGTGAAGGCAAAGTGGCGAGCACTGGAGGGCAAGGGTCTGGCTGGGGATGGATGGGGTACTGGGGAGAGGGGCTTAGACTTTGATGGAAATTGTGTTCTCTGCCTTCCTCCATGATACGGACTAGGAAGAAGAAATCTGCTTACCTACAAAAATATGTCGTGTCAAAAAGGTTAACTTTGTTAAGTATGTATTGATTTTATTTCCTCCCAAAGGCTGACCTCCTTAAAAAGCAGATGGTTGAGGCGTACACACTGAGACAACCTGAGAGAGGAGTCTTGAAGATAACAGGGAGAAAGAAAATGACAGCCCATGTCCAGCATAAAAGGCCAAGGAGAGCCAGAAGGCAAAGGAGAAAGGAGAGCGTCCGAGCTGATGCTTTGAAATTGGAACCCAGCCTAGTGAATTCCATAAGGTTGCAAGAGATGAAATTGTGTGACTGTCAATAAAGAGGATGGCGGTTGATAAGACAGGAGGATTGTGAAAGTGAAGGGGGGTGCACCTGCAGCCCTAGCCAGGACGTCCAGGATCCAAGCTGATGTACATCCATATGTGACATTAAAAAATTCATTATATTATAATTAAAATATGTATAGCATGACATTAAAGAAACAGCAGCAGCTGGTCGCTAAAAGCTGGTAATTTAAAGGGGGGGATCAGATGAGAAGCTCTTACATTTAAAGTATATTTTCGAAAGGACAGAGCAAGGTTGGAGGTTATTGGACACATCCATGTGAACTCACTTTCCGGCTCTCTCACTGGAGTGGACTGGGAATGGAGAGTCCTCCCTCTGTTCTCACACGGATAACGTGATCTGCGCCACGAGTGCCCAGATATTGGTCACTTATAACATTCACCACTTAAAGAAACCAGGCCTCCCCGGAGAGCAGCAGGTTCCACGCCTCGGGGCAGAAAAGTCAAAGCAGGCCTAAGTCTGCTAGAGGAGGCCAGAGCACAGCATTTCAAAGGACACACGAGGTAGTGTGAAAAGGAAAAGGGACACAGCAAAACAAGGCAAAGCTGATGATCTGAGTATCAGAAAGGAATCGAAACTTACAAAAAGCCCGAGTCCCTAATGATACTGAATACAGATTGCACTAAAAAAAGGTGTATGTGAGTTCCCCAAAATGTCAACTATTCCAGCAATGTGCATGCCATAGCCAAGTGCTGGTTAATAATTAAGCTGTGAATTTCTTGTGCTGTTATCCAGGCAGTGAGACACCCAGGGATGAAGGAGGCATTGGGGAGTCTTTTTTTTTTTTTTTTAAGGGGAGGGTTTTAGGAATTTTGTTATTGTGGCAGGCAAAATTTGACGGCAAGAAGCCAATCCCACAGATAATTGCCAGGCTGGGTGATGTCCAGACCTCTCTCCCAGCCTCACCCAGTCTCCAGGTGGGCGAGTCTCCATATCTGTAACAGTATGGCAGCTCCAAATACGGAGCTTATATCCCCAAAGTGTAAAGTGTATCCAAGTCCTAAACCTTCACTGTAGTCATCTCAGCACACCTGTGAGGCTGATTCTGCTTGTTTTGTTTAGATAGAGGCTTGAAAATAAATATAAACATGACACAAATACGTATTAAAACTTTTGTGATTGGTTTAAGGATGTGTCTAACAGTTAATTATTGTAACCATTAGGGTAATTTAATTTATATTTTATCTGGGTTTGGAGAGTAAGTTTAAAAATATAATTTATTTTTTGTTGCTGTTGGTTGGCTGCGCCGTGCAGCTTGCGGGATCTTAGTTCCCCAGCCAGGGGCTGAACCCACGCCCTCGGCAGTGAAAGCATGAAGTCTTAACCACTGGAGCACCAGGGAATTCCCTAAAAATATAATTTAAAATTTAAATTCTTTTAAAAAATTCACATAACATGAAATTAACCATTAACCATTTTAAAGTGAACAATTTTTACCTGCTGTTCACAGTGTCGGAAAAGTATAGAAGTATGTGATCATATTCGACTTGTGATGCTAGTTTAATACTAAGGTGGATTAAGTGTGAAGGTTAAACACCTAAATAAATCTGATTAGATCTGTAAGTTGAGACTTATTACGTTTCGTGAATAGTGTTTAATTTCTTAGTGTTAAATGCTTAGTGTCTAAGATTTTGTTAGATTTATAAGTCTGCCTTGTTAGATATTTGAAGCGCTTAATTATAGTTTAAATAGTCTAAGCTAATTTAATTAATCCAGTTTGTGAGAGTAAATGTTTAGAGAATTTGTAAGGTAACTGAACATTAATGAAAGAAAAATATATTTAACAAAAAAATTACTAGCTTTCTGAACCAAACAGCAAGATTTACAAGTTGAACTTAATAAGATCAGGCTTTAAATTTTACAACTTTAATCAATTAAAAAAACTTAAAATACACAAATAACATGAGGTATTCTATTCCATGCATAAAAGTTCCCCTCAGACATTAAAAACTCAATTGATAGTGACTCAGTAGGTTATAAACTAATACAAAGGTATAGAATGATATTTATTTGTTGAAATTTTAACAGTTGAAAATAGTACGTCAAATGAAAAGGAAGCACCCTTTTTTGAAGTTAATTTTTAAGTTCTATTTTTATTGATATTATTTTATTTATAGTAACTAAATCAAACAATGATGAGTGTGTTGCTCAAATGCATACCTTTGCCAGGGGAGGAAGCCCATCACCTGCTCCACCTCCAAGAAGAAGGAATGATCACAGATTGGTCCCAGTTTGGGGGCGCAGCTTTTCTCTGCACCTGGTCAAAAAGCCTAGCCTGTTGCTTCTCACACTTTGCTGTGCATAGGAATCACCTGCAGATTTTGATTCCAGTAGGATGGGTGTGTGGGGTGAGAGCCCCTGGGTTCCAGGGATGCACGGGAACCACACTTTGAGCCAGAAGGGCATGGTTTCTCCATGTGATCACATGTGGATATGGCTCTTTTCTGGGGTCCCAGTTACCAAAGGCCAACGCTGCTCCATCAGCCGGATCGGCCACGTCTATCTCTCTGTGGATGGGACAAGCGGTCTTGCTGTCATACAGTAGCGGGAGAGAGGAGCCACTGTCTCCTCTAAGGAGACATGGAGGCAAATGCCCTCCGTTGCCCTTGACTCTTGCACTCCCCAATTCACAGAGATCGTACCCTAGACTGTCTGGGTACAGCTGTGGTGGGAGAGGGGATAAACAGAACAGGAGGCCTGGCGCAGTTTTGTTTATTTGTCATGTGATTCCCCCACTAACGTGTAAGCTCTCCCAGGACCTGGACTTTGATTCTATTCACTGCTGCATCCCCAGGAGCCAGAACCGTGCCAGACACATCCTAGGTGCTCAGAAATTATTTATGGGATAAATGAGGCCTACTTGGGTAGTAGGCGTTCGGGCCAACCCTTCTAGAATTCGACATTGGGGTCCAAGTCTCACCTGATAAAGACAGTGGTACGTGCCTGGCTGAGCCTCTTGCAGGCATCTCTCTCCCTCGAGGGGAAGAACTGTGACCGAGAGAAGGATTTGGGTCTTCTTAGGCCCCTGGCCACAGTGCTATCTGAAGGCTGCTTCCATCTCTGGCCCAGGCCAGGGGCAGGGCACTCCTCACTCAAGACCGAGAGAGGACACAGACCAGAGGCAGGAACAGAGCAAAGGGTGAACGAGAAAACCCGAGGCCCAAAAAGCTACAAGGGGAATGTGATGAGTTGCCAAGTCCAAGGCAGCAGCAGCAAATATCAAAGCCAGGGACCACGGCCAGGAATCCAAGATTCAGTGAGATGAAGGGGAAGGGCAAGTGGGCCTGTGGTACGTGGGGAGGGGCCAGGCCATTCCCTGGAGCAGGCATGTGAGGCTTGCTTTAATGTGCCTCCAGCAGTGGGGCTGGGGAGGGTCAGGGACTTCCCTGGTGGTACAGTGGTTAAGAATCCGCCTGCCAATGCAGGGGACACGGGTTCGAGCACTGGTCTGGGGAGATCCCACATGCCGCGGAGCAGCTAAGCCCGTGCGCCACAACTACTGAGCCTGCGCTCTAGAGCCCACGAGCCACAACTACTGAGCCCACGCGCCACAACTACTGAAGCCCACACGCCTAGAGCCTGTGCTCCACAACAAGAGAAGCCACTGCAATGAGAAGCCTGCACACCACAATGAAGAGTAGCCCCCGCTCGCCGCAACTAGAGAAAGCCCATGCGTAGCAACCAAGACCCAACGCAGCCAAAAAAATCAATAAGTAAAATAAATAAATTAAAAAAAACAAAGATTCAAGATTCTGGGATGGACAGAACGGCTCTTGGTCTTCTAGGAGGCAGCGTGTGGTCTTACAAGTCCCAAGGCTGGCTTCAAGTTCCAGCTTGCACTTCCCTACATAACCTCAAGCAAGTCACTCAAAGTCATCTCATCTTCGCAAACCCTTAGGAAGGTGCAACCCATAATCAGCTTAAAGTCTGTATCTCCCCAACGATCGCCAAGCGATCAGAGGCGTACACCCGCCACAAAGGGTCTACATCAGGATCAGTGGGGATTTAGAGAGAGAAATTGGAAAGAAGTCAGCAAAGTAATGACCGAAGAGGAAAAGCAGGAGAGAAGCGTGCCCAACTTCAAAAGTGCTGGGCTCGGCCTCTGGAAAGGAGGCTGCAAAGAGAAGCAGATCCCCTTTGATATCGAGAAAACATTTCCACAGTCAGAGGACGCTCCGCAGACTCTTGCTCTGAACGTCTGACTGCTACCCAAGTACTTCCAAAATGGGATTGCTCGCCTGCCAGCTGGCAAACACATTTCCCTCCAGTGTTGGTGGTTGTCTGATCTTTACTTCTCTAATTATCCAGCACAGTCTCCACCCCTGTGGAAATAGACACATTTTGCCCGAGAAGTGAGAAAGCTTTCATTGCTGCCCTTGAAGGCCAGTGTCTCCCGGGGCCTTCGGGGCCAGCTCCCCGCTCTCTGCCCAGCACCAGGCAAGTTCTGGGGCAGAACCTCCTACACATTCACAACCCACTGTCCACCTACGGTCACCAGCACCGATGAGGGGCCAGAGAATCCAGGTCAAAGTACACGATCTGCGATGTAGTAACCAGGCGACATGAGTGATTCCTCTGTGCCTCAGTTCCTTCA
The DNA here is from genome assembly GCF_000442215.2 of Lipotes vexillifer. Lineage (NCBI taxonomy): Eukaryota > Metazoa > Chordata > Mammalia > Artiodactyla > Lipotidae > Lipotes > Lipotes vexillifer. The sequence goes on from NW_006797390.1 coordinate 6,502,302, forward strand.
TCTAGGAAGAAAACGTCTACAGCATCACAGAGCAGCTGCAAACATCAAGCAAGACAGTGGGTTTGAAAGTGCTCTGGAAACTGAAAAGTGCTATAAAGAGTCAGGGGTGGGATTATTACTGTTGTTGTCGTTACAGCTGTTCATGCTTCAGACACTCTGCCTCTGTGTTTATCACCAGATCCCATGATGTATCGATGAGAAATAAGTTTGGCTGCGAATTACAAAAAAAAAAAAAAAAAAACACAAAATACAAGTGACTTAAAGAAGATAGTTTATTTCTCTCTCATATAAAATCTGTCCAGAGCTGTAATGGTGGTCCGTGGAATCAAAGACCCAAGAGCCTTTTATCTCGTTGCCTTACCACGAGTAACTTCCATTCTTAAGGTCATCTCAGAGTCCAAAATGGCTGCAGGAGATCCAGCCATTACATCACACCCCAGTCAACTGAAAAGAAGGAGAGGTGAAGAAGAGCGTGCCCTCTCCCTATTAGGACACTTCTGGAAACTGCAGCTCTGGTTATCTCCATTGGTCAAACTTAGTCACAAAGCCACGTCTAGCTGCAAGGGAGACTAGGAAATATGGCTTTTATTCTGCGTGACCATGTGCCCAGCTAAAAATGGGGGATCCTATTACTCAGGAAGAAGGGGAAACCAGGGCGTATCTGTCACAAGTGGTAATTTCTCTGTCTTCACCTTAATCTACGTGCCAGTAGCATTTCACCGCTGCCCTGGAAATGCTTTCTTCTCTACTACTGAGAAGAAAACCACTCTCTCCTGGTTTCCCCTCTCCTCTCCCCTTCAACGTTGGAAGGACTCAGGGCAGTCCTGGGGACACCTCCTCTCCACCTAAGTGATCTCATCTAGTCTCAAGGACTTAAAATACCAATCCAGGCGCCAGTGAATCCTAGACCGAGCCCTGACCTCTCCCCTTCATTCCAGAATCATACAGGCAGCTGCTATGGAAGCCTCCACTCAGAGGTCTAACAGGGATCTCAACTCAGCTCTGATCTCCACCCACATACTTGCTCCTCCCCAAGCCTCTCCCACCACAGTAAACATGTGACTTGAGCCAGGAAACGTGGAGTTAATCTTGCTTCCCCACCTTCCTGCACTCCCTGCACCCAAAAGCCTCAGGAAGTCATAGTGACAATCTTCAAAACGCATCTCAAGGTCACTGGCTTCCTTTCCTCTCCATCACTAACCCGTGTCCAGGGCATCGTCACCTCCGTCCTTGACTTTGCAGTGACCTCCTAATTGGGTCTCCCTGCTGCCACTCAGCCCTCTGCCCTTCCTCTTTTCCATCATCACATGACAGCCAGAGCGACATTTCAAATAAGTGAGTCAGGACAAAGGTGGTGGACTCAACACATACATCTATTTTGTTCCCTCTTGAAAGCCTTCTAAGATGACCACATAAGGATTTTTTTAAAGCTATAAATCCTAAAGGACAAAGAGAACAGGAGGATAGGAACAAAAATTCAGGAAACAGAAGGATGGGTGCCAGCTGACTTAGCAGACCAAGAGAGCTGAACCTCACCCCAGAGACAGCCAGAAAGAAACATGGTTTCTACCAACGAACTCGCCAAGTGTCAAGAGCCGACAGCACCGGGCATCTCTGGAAGCGGAGGCGGGGACGGGAGGGCTGCTCCAAGGAGGCTCCAAAAGAGGTGACGCTCCAAATCCTCTCCTGACTCCATATACAGCTGTGGGGTGCCCCTCCCTACTCAGGCAGAAGCTGAGAGTTCTTTCCCTCGGAGAGGATGACACAGAGTGTCCCCAGGGTGGGGGACACCAGGTCCAGTGGAACACAAGAGCCCCGTGCAGAACAGGGGGTCCGTACTGAACACTGGAGGTGGGGGGGCGGCACTTTTCTCCCACTTGGTGCCCAGGATGCTGGTGGCGGATTGTTCTCCACAGCAAGAAACTGAGGGAGCCCTTCCCATGGAATCTGACCCGGCCAGGAAGCCCTGCCCTAAAGAAATCTACATTCTAACACGAGAGCCCTGCCAGGTGGCCATGGATGCAGCCGGCCTCCCAAACCTGCCCACCTGCTCTGAGTCTCCCATGAGCGTCAGTGCCAGTCTTAAGTAGAGACGGACGACCGACGGTGACCTTCTGAGCAAAGGCTCTGGCACAAACGACAAAGGCCAAAACAGACCCAGAGGAAACAGATCAGGGAACCACGTCCCTGAAACCACTGCTACCCGCAGGTCAAGCAATGAAGATGTGGCCCATGAGATACGGATGGGACGTTTCCCCAGCTGCACCCCGGTCCCTCCTGCCCCTATTCCCACCTCAGCGCCCTCAAAGTGGAGGCTCGCTTCCCTGGGTCGTCTCGTGGCTACTCTTGTCACCTCGGAGAGGCCTTCGATGGCCACCCGCTCCAAGGAAGCCCCCGCCCCCGTCACTCCCTGACTCAGGAGTCCGGGAGCTTTTCCTGGAAAGGGCCACCGTGAGCCAAGTATGGTTTCTGCCGCCACCTCCCAGCCCTGCGTCATAGCTCGAAAGCTGCCACGGACCCAGGGTCACAGTAACCATGACCTGTTCCAATGACACTTGATTTACCGACACTGGGACTTGAACTGCAGACCACTGTCACAGGTCACAGTGCTAGTCTCCTTTGGATTTTTTTTTCAACCATTTCAAAACATAAAAACGATTCTTAGCTCCCAGGCTCTACAAAAGCAGGCGGCGGGCCAGATATGGCCAAACCCTGTTCTAAGACATCCTCCTGTTTTCATCAAAGCGCTAACTGCTTCCTGCTATTTTCCTGCTTACTTACTTTTTCTTGTTGCTTACTATTCATCAGTCTCTCGGACCAGAACGGAAATTCCGTGACAGCAAATACCTCTGCACACCCCTGGCCCCACCTGCCATGCTCACACCCAGAGCCGTGCCTGGCATACAGTCTGTGCTCAATAAATGCTCGCCGTGGGCCACACCAGCCACCCCGCACCCGCGGGACAAGCTCTGGGGGACAGCTGGGCACTCCCAGCCCGGCTCGCCCCTCACCCCCTCCTTTCCCAGTCCTTCCCTCTCTCCATCCCACACCCTAAGCCCCTCCGTGATGCCAGAGCTACCCACAAACCTGAGCGCCACGAAAAACCCACGGTCAGTGCTGTCCCTACAACTCCCTGACCTGAGGGGAGGGCGTAGTGTCAGGTTGCTGGCAGCCGCCACCTTTGGGATGAGACTGGTAGAGCAAGGCCCCCATGGGCACCACTCAGAGGGAGAGAGCTGGGGGGATTTGCTCCAGGCTAAACAGGGATGCACACGATCCCCTATGAACCCACAACCAGTAAGGATGAACGGAAGTGCTCAATAGGGTTTGAGGGATCCCACTGACCGAATGTTCACAAGCATCATAGCTTCTCAGCACCATGTGCTGGGACTCGTGGTGACAGAAGAGGAGCCATCTCTCACCCAGAGAAAACGACTCCTCGATCCTTGGATGGGAGAATTCAGGCCCCCAAGGTGGAGACGGGGCCTCACACTCTCACCACTGCTGGCACTCGGTCCTTCAAGGTCACTCGTCCCCGCTTGAACAGACTCACCAGCCAACGTCTGCGGGTGACCTGGTTTCCTGGTAGAGGAAGGGCCCCCGGGAGGTGGGCAGGTGCTGACACACGTGCCCTGGGTCCCGGGTCCCGGGAGCAGCACTGCTCAGGTGAACCAGTAAAGTGGGTTTGGGCCCATCAGTCCGCTGCAACTCGCAGTTCTGATTCTGGCTAGCCAGTGCCGTGGGCCCACTCACTCCTGGGTCAAGGGCTAAAATCAAGTTCCTAGGAAGCCAAAGTAGGGACCACATCCTGCCAGGCGCGGCCTGGACCTCCTGCTTTGGTGGCTCTTCAAATCCAGGGGGGTTGAGTCCAGGTGTTGCTTATTAAGCACCTAACACTCTGCGTCTGAAACTGCAGCGCTCACAGAACCCGGAGCCTCGCAGGAGGTGGGAGGCGATTGACTGGCTCGGATGGCAGCCAAGGCACGTCCTCCCAAGGGCTCGGACTGGCTGGAACGTCACCCCGAGTGCGGCCCCTTCTCCTGTCCTCTCGGGAGGGGCCGTCAGCTGGTGGGCGGCTCTGAGTTGCTGCTCCCCCTGGCGTGGTCCAGATTGGATGGCTCTGCAGCGGCTGTTTTGTGCTCTACCAACAGTGCCTGGGAATCCTTCATTTCCATACAAAGAAATCACTCACACAAGGGCCTTTGTGTGTGGAGCAGACTTTACTGAAGATTTGGAGACAAAGGGGGTTTACAGGGCAAAATACAAAAAACTTAAAGTTGAATCAGACATCCATGAGCTCAGAGACACGGTTTTCTCCCGCTGGGCTCCAGCCTTCCACGAAGGTGCGTGCCCACTACACCGTCCTGTCTCAGGAAGTAACACAAAAACCAAATTCTGGACAGTTTCTTATTCGGAGTGGCTTGGCCCTCCCTTTCGAGAGTTATTTTCTCAATGAAGAACACCTGCTCCCCTGTTTCTGACCCCAAAGTGAGGAGGAAAGTCTGCCCGACCAGGAGCCCCGAGGCCTCCTCTCTGTCTTTTGAGGGGCATCGGAGCAGAGCTTTTGCCTCTCTAACAATGAGTGTGTGTGTGTGTCTATGTGGTGAGTGTATGTGTGTGTAGGTGTGTGGTATACGCATGTGTGTACATGATGAGTGTATGAATGTAACCGTATGTGTATACACTGTGTGTAGGTATGTGGTGCATGTGTATATATGAGTGTATACAGTGAGTAGGTATGTGGTGAGTGTATGAGTGTGTGTAGGTGTATATAGTGCGTAGGGGTGTGTGTGTCTAAGTGTGTGTGTGTGTGTGTATGCAGCGTGTGAGTGCTGTGTGAACACGTGAGCGTCCGTGGCCGGGGTCCTCTTCGCCTGACTCGCTGCCCCTCTGCGCCCCGCGGGCCAGGTGTGGACCCCTCCCCTCACAGGTGTGGGCCCGCCCCTCACAGGTGCGGTCACGTTCTTCCTCCCCACAGCCAGCCCACTTTATTCCCATTTCACACATGAGGTTAAGAAGGTTCCCGGAGGGTAAGTCACTCGCCCAAGGTCACACGACTTGTAAGAAGCCAACTCAGTCCTGGAGCAGCCTGGCTCCGGGGCTTCCGTTCTCAAGAACAACTTATCCGGAGTTACCTTCTCATTTCCTGTCTTGGGCAGTAATGTCAGAAGGGGTCAAACGCAGTGACCTCTGGGATGAGGTGGAAAATCAAGCCCGCCCCCGCTCCAGCTCGAGTCCCTCCTCCAGGCAGGTGCAGCCCAGGTGTGCACTGGTGGCCCGGTCCCTGTGGGGCTCCCTGCTGTCGCCACCCCTGTTAACAAGGGACACCTGGGCCCTGCTCCACCCCACTGCCCTCCGAGCCCCGTGGGCGGGCCAGGGAGCAGGGGCCCCAAGCTGGCACACACAGCCCCAGAAGGGCGGGGCCGTGTCACACGCGCCTCCCAAACTCCTGCCGCATCCAGGTCACCCCACCCTACGGAAGGTCATTGGTGGTCACTGGGGCACTGTCTGCTGGGCCATCGGACCCCACGGGTCAGGAACCCATCCTGTTTCCACGTCCCCGCCTGCTGACACCTGATGATGTCAGCAGAGTCCTATCTGGCAGGCTCGGGGACACCCACCCATCACCCCCTCCCAGGCCCAAAAGGAACGGGTCACACACCTTGCACATGGGTACCCTTCAAACGTTCATCAGGCACCTGCTGTGTTCCAGACGTGGGTTCAGACTACAGAAAGTGACAGAGCAGGGCAGCTACAGTCTCCCCAGCCAGACGCTGAGTCCAGGGGGTGAGGCTGACTCGGAAACAAGGACGCGCACTGCTCTGTGGTTCATGGCCACCCAGTGCTGTTCCCAAAAATCAGACCCGACAGTCTTACTCCCTTGCTTAAAACACTTCCAGGACCTCCCATCACTCGGAGAAAAAGCCAAAGTCCTTCCCGAGTGCGGGGGCAGGGCCTGGGCCAGATCTGGGCCTGCATCTCCGGGTTCCTGATGTGGCTTTCCTCGCTGTCCCCAGGATACGCGTCACGCCCGCCCCCCAGGCCGCGGCCTCGGCGCCCTCTCCTCCTGTCTGCACCCGTCAGTCTGCACGTCCTTCACCGGCTCACTTTGTCTTCCCTCCTCAGTAAAACGCAAGCTCCCAGGGACCCCGTCTGTCTCGGCCATCAGTACGTCCTGCGCCTGGCACGAAGCAGGAGTTAAATAAACGTGTGTTAAGTGAGTGAATAAATGCATTCAGACTCAAGCAAGTTAGCCGGCCTCTCCAGACCCCACTTTCCTCATCTTTAAAATGGGGAGAGCACAGCACCCCCGGGTGAGGATGGAAGAGGTGACACAGTCCCTGTGTCCAGGGACGCGTGGCAGGTGCTCTGACAGGTTGTGAATGGAATGCTTTCTCCACGCCAGGACAGGAGCGACCGGCCCTTCTGCAGAAGACGTGGCTCCACGCTGGCTCTCGAAGAATGAGTGACAGTTCTCCAGGGCCTGCTAGCCAGGGGACATGCGGTGCCAGGGCCGAAAGGCGGGGAGGGGCGCAGGGGGGTGTCAGATGAGGCTGCAGGAGAGGCGGGGCCAGGTTGGGTCTCCCATTTGCGGGGCCCAAGGGTCGTGGTCTGCACAACACCACGGGGAGAGGCGCCTGCATCTGTGTTCTCCGTGGCTGACCGGTTTGGACTTTCCAGCTCTAAGTAGGTTACTGTCCCTTAGGCTACTGAGGTCAGTTTCTAAAGAGAAGGGAAGACTCACAGCCAACACGTGGCCCCGACAGCTGCACTGGCAGCCCTCATCCACAATACAAAATGAGGGGTCTAGCTTGTGCATCCATCCCAGGGCCCAGAGGCTGCTCACACACGCTTCTCAAGCCCTTGCTGGAAGGTTCAGTCGTGCTGGGAGGGCAGGCGTCACGAGCTCCCCTTATTCTGACAGCCCCGGAAACAGGGGCTGGGAGGGGGGAAGGGCAGGAGAGCCTTAGCAGACACTAACCAGAGGAGGACGTGTGAGTGCTTCTCAGGGACCCCAAGGCCCCCTCCATATCACATCATCCACAAGGGAGAGCTGGGTCCCCGCACGCACGAGGGTCACACAACTTGGCATGGAGCCTAGCAGCCGTCCACAGGCTGCTTACCTAGACGTTGCCCCTCTTTCAAGGGGCAGCCCCTCTCAATTTCCCCCTCCTCCGCGAACCTTCCACGCCCTGCCCCCTCCCACCTCTGAACTCCAACTGCTCTGAGGACCGCTCACCCCACTTAAGAGTTTTCCAAGCTGACTTCTCAGATTGCAAGGAGTCAGATGCTACGAATAATAACGCATACGTATCGAACACGCTTGTGTGCTCGCCACCGTGCTAGGCGCTCTGCATACACGAGGTAGGTACTGTTGTTATACCCATTTTACAGACGGGGAAATTGAGGCACAGTGAAATTAGGTAACTTGCCCCAAGGCCACACAGCTAGTCTGTAGCTGAGCACCAGGATTCCAATCCTAGCAGCCTGACTCCAGAGCCCTTGCTCCTAACCGCTCCGTAACACCTCCTTCAACGTCCTTACCCGCTTCTTATCCCCATACATCTCTCTGAGTGGTGGGCACACACAACACCTGCAGGTTGAATCTTTTCCCCTTCGGCTCCAGACTCCTGGAATTGTGGTTCCCCACTAGAGGTGATACCAAATGGCCGCTAGGTGGCAGCAAAGACCCGGGCCCCGAGAGCAGGGATAAGGGGATGATAATAATGTTTACTGTATTTGGTGCATCTTGCACCAGGCCCTTTACCGACAAGATCTTTCCTCCTCACTGAGCCCTTCCCCCTTTACAGGGAGGAAGGACACTCACGCTGAGACAGCTCGGGCAGCAGGGAACAAGAGGACTGAGGCCAGTTCCCAGGAGAAACAGACCAGGGAAATCCCTCGGCGGGTCCCCTCCAGGCGCAGCGGGGAGGGGGGCACAGAACCTGACCTTTAGGTAGGGAGTGGACTTAGGGAGGGCGTGGACGGCCTGGGCTGCTCCAAGGCGGCACCCGGCAGGCTTCTTGGCTAGGAGGGGTTTGTGGTGAGACTCACAGACCATCCAGACTGCGTGGTCTCAGAAACCACTGGTCCACCGCAGACCTCTGACCAACTGTCTTGGCCTTCACCACACAGAGGAGGCCGCGTGACTCCGGCCTCACCGCCCACACTCAAAAGCTGGCTGCACCACTGCACTCCCACTCACTGTCTCGGGCTCCCCTGACCTGGGACCCACCCCCTGGGGCAGCCAGCGTGGCCACGGAGCCCATGCCTGGAGACGGATGAAAACTACCTGAAGAGCTCTGACCGCGTCCACTTCCAACCTCCCGAGAGTTCAGTCACCTCCACACCTGAAACCCACCCCCCCGGGACTGGACCGCGCCTCCCTGTCGGCTGTCCTGGGGCAGCAGCAGCAGAGGTGGCCAGGGCGGATGCATCCATCACTCCCAGGTGGCCGAGGTGCCCACACAGGACGCACAGGCCGAGGACCCACGCCCCCCTCAGGCCTCCCAGCGTGGCCAGCAGCGGGAGGGCAGCGGCTCCAGTGCAGCGCAGGGGCTGACCCATCTTGAGCTTCAGCATCTGGATGTTCCTGGCTGAGTCCACTGGGGCCTTGGCTTCAGGACCGCACCCCGGGGCTGCTTCCGGCCTGTTTCCCAGCCAGCCCCCTGCTCCCTCGGCCCCTCCCGAGGCTCACACAGCCAGATGGGGCCTCTGAAGGTGCACAGATCTTGGGTTTATTGGGCTCAGGCACTGTGGGTTCAGGCAGTTTGTTCCTGGGTACAAGAGTCATGACCTCAACTCTCCTGGCGCTTTGGGGGGGCTGCCCCCGCGGGTCCCCACCCCACGTCCCTGCGCACACGATGTCCTGCCCCCCTCCCTGCTCCCCGGTCTCTTATTCCTTCACCAGCCGGTAGATGTGGTGCTGAGCCCCGTGCTCACTGGCCGACACCTCGAAGACGTACGCGACGCACAGCAGCGTCTCCTGCGTGTCTCTGTTGGTGACCACCTGCGGGGGGGAGGGGAGGAGGGGGTCGGGGCCCAGGAGACAGCATGCCATCTTCTCTGCCCACCGCCCACTCCCACCCCCCAGCCCTGCGCGCACCCCTGCGCACCCCCGCGCGCGCACCCCCCCGTGCACCTGCAGGATGGTGAAGTTCTCCAGCACGCTGTTCATCATGCACTTCTCGGGCAGGTGCTTCAGCTTGTGGATGAAGTGGATCATGTACTCGCAGAGCGGCGAGCGCTGGATGCGGTAGCAGTAGTGGCCGTTCTCGTAGCGCGCGTACTCGGTCTGCAGGGCCCGGGGACAGTGGGGCTCAGGAGGCCGCCGCCCATGGCCAGCCTGGCCGGCCCCATGAGGAAGCTCCACAACCCGCCCGGCCTTAAGTGGGAAGGATGGGCAGAACCCAGGGAGCCCTCGAGACAGAGCACCCCCCGCCCCGTGACCCAGACGCCGGGTATCGGAGGAAGGAGCTTCAAGACGTGGAGACGAGGACGGAATGACAGCTCAATCCCGGCCGCACATGGGGGATGGGCCACAGGGACCTTGTGGCCACGGAACCGTCACGTATGTGTAGCTACACATCTGGGCACACACACACAGGCATGCATACAAATGAGTGCGTGTAAACGGACGGAATGTGACTCAGGTTGGTGGGCTACATCGGTGTCAACAGCCAGGTTACTAATGGTCCACTCTAGGTATGTAAGATGCTGCCATCGGGGCAACTTGGGAAGGGATTACCGTTGCACGTGGATCCACAACGATCTCAAAATTAAAATTTCACTGGAAATAACTAACTCGAAGAGCTTCTCAGAGACCACTGCTGCCTGGGCTCCACCCGAAGGGTCGTGGGTTAAGAGCTGTAGGGGAGCTCAGCTCTGGGGTGCTGGAACGGCTCCCCGTGACCTGATGGGCAACAGGTGAGGCCCACCAGGATGG
>NW_006797390.1:6512262-6542016 GCF_000442215.2 Lipotes vexillifer
GGGGGGGGGGGGCAGGTGCTCTGCTTGTGTTGGACGGGAGGTGGGTTGTCAATGAAGAGGCACGGCGAGGGGCTTCCCTGGTGGCGCAGTGGTTGAGAGTCCGCCTGCCAATGCAGGGGACACAGGTTCGTGCCCCGGTCTGGGAAGATCCCACATGCCGCGGAGCGGCTGGACCCGTGAGCCATGGCCGCTGAGCCCACGCGTCAGGAGCCTGTGCTCCACAACGGGAGAGGCCACAACAGTGAGAGGCCCGCGTACCGCAAAAAAAACAAAAACAAAGAGGCACGGCGAGGGTCAGACTGCATTCATTCAGACATATCTGGGCACAGAGGTGAGAAGCCCGGGCTGCAGGGGCGCGACGGTCTGGCGCCCAGGCGGGCGAGCGGCGGCGCGTGCTCACCTCCAGCTTCTCCACCACCTGCTTGCCAAAGGAGCAGACCTTGGTGGAGCAGGTGATGGTCATGTTCTCGGGACTCTCGTACTGGCTGGACACCCCGTAGAAGGAGCTGCCCTCATCCTCGATGTTGGTGTTGAGGTCTGCCTGGAGGGAGACAAGGGGAGACCAAGGAGGGGCGGTAACTCAGAGGGGCCTTGTTGGGGGCGGCACCAAGGAGGCCTCTGGGGCCACAGCCCAGGCCCCAGGGCCAGGACGCCATCAGGGGGCTCAGAAAAAACGTGGACGCAGGACCTTGGAAAGCTCCCTCGTCCATCCGCACGCAGGCTTGGTGTAAAGTCAGGTCGTGTGCCCCAAACAATGGCAAGAACCTGGGCCTGCATCAGCTCCCGGCCCTGCTGCCCACCGGGTACCAACAGCCCAGCAGGCGGGGCCCCAAATCAGTCTTTAGAGCATTAGGGCCCTGCCGGTGTCCCTTCAGCAGTGGCTCTGGGGGCCTGGCCTCTCGCCATCTCTGGGGCACCGCGAGCCCGGCCACCCTTGACCTTCTGCATCTCTGTTCTGCCTCCGGACCAATCTCCCCGACACCGGCCTCCTTCCGCTGGGCTCCTCTGCAATTGCTCTGAGAGCTCTGTGCCCGACAGAAGTCTGGTTAGCACCCTCTCACCGAGCCCCTTTGCCAAAGGGAACCCCTTCCCCAGCCTGGCGTGGGAGCCCCCGGGCCTCTGATCAGCTTCATGCCTGAAGGCAGGGTCCAGGACGCCTCCTGCTGTGTGTTGGGGCGATTTGAATTTGCCCCCCCAGGAAAGGTGGGTAGTAAGACTCATGACTTCACACCCACTCCCTGCGAGGGGGACAAGGCAGGACGGGGGCCTCAGTTTGATCTCAGGCTCCCCGACCGCGGGCCTTGCCCAAGGCCACAGAGTGGATGAGTCACGGGCCCTGGGTCCTCAGGCTCCAGCTCTGCTGCTTCTCGCACCCAGCCAAGAGGCGCTGGGTGAGGCTGTTCGGTGCCTCGGTGAAGCCCCCAACCATTGAGGGGTCCCCACCCCGGAACCTGGGCTCCACAGCAAATCACCCCGTTTGAGTCAGGGTGCTAAGAGAGCGGCTTCAGACTCAGAAGCAGTGTGCAAACAGATCACAAAAGGCTTCTTAGGGGGAAGCGTCTCCTCCCATCCACACAACTCGTCCCAGATCACTGCCCAGCGGGACCCAGAGTGCAGACCCACAAACGCAGGGGAGCTCCTGACCGCGATAAGGATTCTGACCCCAAGGACTCTTCTGCACAAAGTTACAGGGAGCCCCAGAACCCTGGGAAGTTTCCAGCAGGATTCAGAGCCGGGCCCCGGCCATCAAAGTCGTTACTGTTCTCTCCTTTGGGGAAAGAAGTTTTCCAAGAGCAAGAAGACCCTCTAGACTGGCAGAGGGGCAACTGTCTTGGGCACAGCAGAAATATTATAGAGCCACACACCGTGTCAACAGGGACCTGTATTTACTATTGTGAACTGACTACAGCATAATGTTGAGCGGAAAGAAAGAAAAAAGCAGGTCATAAAGCAGAATGAGGATGTGTTACTTTTTTTTTTTTTTTTTTTTTTGCGGTACACGGGCCTCTCACTGTCGCGGCCTCTCCCGTCGCGGAGCACAGGCTCCGGACGCGCAGGCTCAGTGGCCATGGCTCACGGGGCCCAGCCGCTCCGCGGCATGTGGGATCCTCCCGGACCGGGGCACGAACCCGCGTCCCCTGCATCGGCAGGCGGACTCCCAACCACTGCGCCACCAGGGAAGCCCTGAGGATGTGTTACCTTTATGATGAAAATAAAGGCTGTTTCCATGTTGACCTAGATGGCATACATTTCAGTGTGCCCAGCAAGGGCTTTCATGGGGCCGTTAAGAAGAAAGAAGAAAGTGAATTACAGGGACTTCCCTGGCCGCCCAGTGGTTAGGACTCTGCACTTCCACTGCTGGGGGCCTGGGTTCAATCCCTGGTTGGGGAACAAAGATCCCGCAAGCTGCACGGCGTGGCCAAAAGAAAGAAAAGGAGAAAACCAAACTCCAAAATAAGCCGCAGTCTCCCCCATCTGTGGTGTGCGTGGAGCAGGGCAGGGGCGCCCAGGGGCCTGCAGAGGTGGGTCAGGCCTTCGGTGGGCTGGGAATTAACGGTCGTGTGACGGGCTGTGCAGTTAAGCCTGGCCCCTGGGACAGCACCAGCTCTCTGTCTCCTGTTCTCTCTACTGAGTCACATGCTTCTCCTCGGAGACCCAGTTTGTCGGACTTCCTCAGAAAGGCCTGGGGGACAGCTCGTGTGTGCTTGAGATACATGAGCGCAGGGCAGGAACGTGGACCATGTCTGGGAAAGAGCTGGCAGGGAGCCCGGCTCCTGGGGAGGGCAGGCGCCCGGACGAGGGGCGAGGCCAGGACGCGAACTGATGTCTCCCGGATGCAGCCACCATCGTCCTCCTCCTGATTGACGCTATTCACGTACCACTCACAACACACCCCACTCCACCCCTAACGGTTTCTTTCAAATCAACTCATTCTTATTCTAAGCAGTCATATCCGTGACATCAGGGATTCTGTTTCTCCTAATAGATACGAAAACAATCACCTAACTGTTAATGAAGAAATGTGAATCCGTGCACTGTGCACCGGGCTCGGGCAGGGCTGGCATGGCCCCTCCAGGCTCTCCCCAGCGCACAAGGTAGCAGCTGCCCAGCACCCTGCGGGGATGGAATGTGCCCGTCACCACCCTGTACTGGCAGGGCCTGGCCTTGCCCCTTCCAGATGGTAAGCACACTCGAGGCAGGAACCAAGCTCTCCCAGGGCTCAGGCCCAGCATGCGATGTGCCTTCCACAGAGTGGCACGGGGCTGTTGAAACTCCCCTCTCGGCGGCTCTGGGTGCGGAGCAGTCCTGTGCTCACAAGGGGGACCTCCACCCCCTGCACCCCTGCCAGTCCTCGGAGCCCGCCCCGGCTCAAAGACACTCCAGGGGCTTCTGGCATCGCCTACCACTCGCCTGGTCCTTCCAGTCGCTCCGTTGCCCGTTTATCCTGCCTGGCCCAGCATGGCCAGGACAGGGGGGGCCCAAAGAGGCTGCAGTGTTGTCTCTGCTCTCATGGAGCGTGTGACTTTTTGGGGAGCAGGTAGAACAGGTGAGCTGGTGCTTGAGAGAGAGAGAGAGAGAGAGAGAGAGAGAGAGAGAGAGAGAGAAGATGGGGCAGAGATGAAACTCTCAGACGCCTCATCTCAGACATTGGCGGTCCAACGTCTGCCCCAGAACCTACCCTATGGTCCCACTGCTTGGTCCTGGGGGACCCCGGCCAGCGAAAAGCGCACACCCCACAGCACCTCACCATCCTCGGTGCCGTCCTAATTACGACCCACCACCTCCTGCAGCCCCACCGCGTACCCCTCAATCTGAGCACCTCCCCGCACACGCTCAGTGTCTCTGCTTTCTCAGCCTGAGAGCAAAGCTGCCCCCCACGTTACCCTGAGAGTGCCCCTGCGGCCCCCTGCCCTCCACCCTATTCATAGCTACAGTGCAGTGGCAGCTCACAGGCTGGGCCTGGAACAGGTGCAGCGGATCGGGTGGCTGACAGATGAGCCGGGACAGCCGGGCCTGGGGGCCAGGGGGCTCAGATTCATTGTTATGGGCTGGTATGTGCCTGGGAGAAATGTCAGGGCCCTTCGAAGGAGGAAGGTCTGGGGTACTGTCCTCCCTGTCCGGCCTCGGTCCAGCTCTGCCTGGCATTTTCAATCTGCAGACTGGAGTTCACGGCCATCAGTGTGTAAGAGTCCCCTCTCCCACTGCCTAAGGACAGAGGTGGCCTCTGCTGGTCTCACATGTCCTGGGGGAGTTGGGAGCTTCTCAGCCCCTGCATCTCACATCCACGGAGCACAGCCTGACACTCAACCCCTCCTGCCCCCGAAGCCACCGCCAGCTGGAACCGATGACTCCCGGCAGCCCACGAGCCGGCCACTTATTACCCGTCCCCACCAAAGAGAACAGTACCATCGGCAGGAGGGGGACAGGAGGCCGAGCTGGGACATCAAAGTCCTCCTCCCACTCCAAGCGGGCTCTGACCCACTCCGCAGCCTGCATGCCCGGGGCCTGCGGCCGGACAAGAAAACCGCCAGGCTTTGGGGCGGGGCGAGGGGTGTGTGTGGCGACACTGTCCTCTCCTGGCAGCATCCCTTCCTAATTGTGTGGTCAGTCTCACACCAGCTACAGGCCAGGGCACAGGAGAGGAGGGTTCCAGACAGCTAGGGTGCCGGGGCTGCCTGAGAGGACCCCAAGTCCCGTGGTTAGCACGCAGGAGACCGTCCTCTCCCACATCCCAGGTCTGTCCATCCCTGGCGCCTCTACCTTCCCCGTGCAGGAGGAGGGGGACCAGATGACAGCCAAGGTGCCCTGGCCGCCCACGTGCCCACCCTCCCACCCCCAGCCGACCCCACTCATCAGGGTCCTTGGACACAAGCCCCTCGTAGGCCCTCTGGAACAAAGTGCTGACTTTTCAGGTAGCGAAACAGGGCCCACAGGAGCCGAGATTCCCTCGGGACACAGCTCTCCAGCTGGGCCCTCTGCTGCCTGCCTCGCTCTCCTGACACGCTGGGAGGGCTCACTGGCAGCCCACCCCCTCCCACACAGAGCAGGCGAGACCTGCTCTGATTCTCCCACTCGGAACGCAAGATCCTATCGGGTTCGCACGGCACGGGCTGTGTACGCAGCCTGTGGACGGAGCACAGTGGCCCGGCATAGAACCTGCCCAATCACGCTGCCCAGCACCACTGTCTCTACCTTCTCTCCTCGCCTCACCCCCACCTCCAGCCTCTCCAGACTCAGGAGGAAGGAGGACGAGGACCGCGAGCCAGGTAGGAGAAAGATCCTCTGGTCCTCCTTTCCACCTGCCAGCTCTGATCTCTAGGCAGGACAACCCCTGCCCATCTCCTGGAAGGGAAGCCTGGGCTCTAGAAGACCCAAGAAGCCCCAGTGCCCAGCTCGACACTGAATGCACAGCTGAGACTGCTCTCTCCCTGCCCCCACTAGCTGCCCTTCCTCAGGGGCGCAGGGCCCTTTTTTAGGCTACCCAGAGCCTTCTCCACCAGAAGCAGGGGGAGCACGGGGCCGCACGGGGGACCCCAGCCACCCGGCAAGGCAGGATGCTGTGGGGTGACGGTTCCGAGCACACTCCCAGAGCGGGGCTGGCTTGCACTGATCCTGCTTCTGTCACTACGAACTGGGCTGCCCGGCACATTCTTTCACCTCTCTGTGCCTCACCTTCCCCTGTACGGAATGAGGCTGTCAGCTGTACCTCCCTTCAGAGGTGTGGCAAGGATGAAACATGCTAGTACAAGTCAGGTTATGAACAGTGCCTGGGGTGAGCTTCCGCCGACTGCCTTGACCTACCTTGGCATGTGCATCACAAGAAGGACTACAGGAGCAAGGCTTGCCCAGGCTGGGAGTCTCAGAGCCAGACCCTTGCTTACTCCATGCCTCAGTCTCCCCATCTGTGAAATGGCCTAGGATGGCTCTCATTTGGATGGTGGCTAGAAGAATACAGAATACTGTCACCAACTGAAAGAAGGCAGAAGCTGGTGAAAAGGGCCCCCAGTATGCTATCTGCCACGACCAGGGTGGTGTTCCCATACGCCTCCTGCCAGCCAGGCCTCCCTGGTCAGGGGTCACCTTAAATTGAACCCTCGGGGTAGCTGAGCCAAGGGCGTTCTTCCGAGTCAAGACTGAGCCTGGACAGGCTTGGGGGGTGAGGGAAGGAGTGGGCGACAGAGGGCGTATGCTCTCCTAAGGAAAGGCCAGGAACCTCCCTGGACGCACGCAGGAGGTGGGAGTCGCCACCGCTGGCCGGATGGTGCCAGTGCTAGTTGGCTGCTGACAGCCAAGCCACTTGGTTCCAACTCCCATGCTCAGGGCTGGAAGGGAGAAAAGGGAGAAGAAAAAGGGAAGTGAGATGGTTTAAGCCCTTCCTGAGAAAAGGGAGCCTGGCATCCTGCCTCGCACATAAGACTCTAAAGCCAGCCTCTCCACTGAGGCCCTAAGGAGGCTGAGGTCTCTTTCTCGGCCTGTATTGCAGCTGTCAGTCTGGATGGCTAATGCATGTAACCAAGCACAGCTCTGGCCATGCCCCATTCAACAACCTTCAAGGACTCCTCATTACCTAAACAACGGGATGGTAAACATGTAGGAAATGCACACTACCCTCCCCTGCTGCACCCATGGCAGACATTACCAGGAAGGGCTCCCTCCATATCTTCCTCAACCCAGCACTCCAAACAACTGCTACCGATCCATTAGCGGTGTGGCCCTCGTGGACCTCTGGTTAAAATGGGAGACTGGGGCTTCCCTGGTGGCGCAGTGGTTGAGAGTCCACCTGCCGATGCAGGGGACGCGGGTTCGTGCCCCGGTCCGGGAAGATCCCACATGCCACGGAGCGGCTGGGCCCGTGAGCCATGGCCGCTGGGCCTGTGCGTCCGGAGCCTGTGCTCCGCAACGGGAGGGGCCACAACGGTGAGAGGCCCGCGTACCGCAAAAACAAACAAACAAACAAACAAACAAACAAACAGAGACTGACCATACAAGTTCACATTTCCCTGTCCAGAGAGCCAACAGGATGAGGACAAAGACCTTTTTTAATGCGCTGACCACACACACGAAGAAACGGAGGAAAGACCAAACAGACAGGAGAATTCAACAAATTCCAGGGGACTGACAGCTGATCTGAGCTAGGATGGCTTCTGCGGGGAAAAGGACGCAAGAAGAGTTACAGCCTGAAAGTGCCCTCAGAGGGGTGACGGGTGAGAAGTCAGCACCACCCTCGGGATGACAGGGGCCAGGACACTGATGGCCAGGGAGGCACAGGATATGACACAAGGAACCAGCTGAAAGGCTGTACACTGGGTGGTCAGGCCTCCGGGCCCCCACTCTTCACACATCAGGAGAAGAAATTAAACAGGAGGGCGTCAGGTCTTCGGGCCCCCAGGCATGTCAGAAGAGGGGGTGGGAGCCAGGGCATGAGGTGAACGCTGCCTAAGAAACGGTCGGCTCCCCTAGCCCTCTCCCTGCCCCACTGCTAGAATGTTCGTTTGTCCCTGCCAAGGGGTGGGGGGACAGTAGGAGTCTTCTTTGGAGAAACTGAACCACTTCAAGAAAGGAAAAGGTCAGGTAAATATGCTGACATTTACTAGTGTCCTCGATAAAGCAGCTGGTTCCCCAACCCCGATCACCTGAAAGAGAAGCCCAGCAGGTGACAAGGCCCACACCTTGTCCACAGAGTTCCCAGTCACTGGACATGGACAAATAGCCCGAACAACAAAAGGAAGGATACACTGGACTTCATCAAAATGGAAAAGGTTGTGCTTCAAAGGACACTGTCAAGAATGCACAAAGAGGGGACTTGCCTGGTGGCTCAGCAGTTAAGAATCTGCCTGCCAATGCCGGGGGCACAGGTTCGAGCCCTGATCCGGGAAGATCCCACATGCCGCGGAGCAATTAAGCCCGTGCACCACAGCTACTGAGCCTGCGCTCTAGAGCCCGTGAGCCACAACTACTGAAGCCCACGTGCTTAGAGCCCGTGCTCTGCAACAAGAGAAGCCACCACACCACAAAGAGTAGCCCCCACTCGCCGCAACTAGAGAAAGCCCACGCAGCAACGAAGACCCAACACAGCCAAAAATAAATAAATAAATAGTGCATATGATCCAGCAATTCCATGCCTAAGTATCTACCCAAGAGAAATGAAAAGCTATGTCCACACAAAGACTTGTATATTAAGTTCATAGTAGCATTATTCACAATGGCCCAAAGGTGGAAACAACCCAAATGCCCATCACTGATGGATGAATGGATAAACAAAATGTGGTCTACCCAGACAGTGGGATATTACTCAACCATAAAAAGGAATGAAGTCCTGATATGTGCTATAATATGGCCAAAACTTAAAAACTTAACATTAAGTGAAAGAAGACAGTCACAAAAGACTATATATTGTAAGATTCCATTTATGTGAAATATCTAAAAATGCTATAAAGACAGAAAGCAGATTAGTGGTTGCCTAAGGCTTGGGGGTGGAGGTGATAACTAATGGGTTTGGGGTTTATTTTGGGGGTGATGAAAATGCTCTAAAATTAACTGGTTGCACAACTCTGTGAATATACTAAAAATACTGAATTGTACACTTTAAGTAGGTGAATTATATGGTAAGTGAATTACATAGCAATAAAGCTGTCAAAAAAATAAGGACCAAAAACTCTGGCCAAGAATTATAGACATTTGAGAAAATCCTCCAACCTGAAAGACAAAGACCCAAACAGACAGAAAAAGGGACTAAAAGGAAACAAAGGGAGCAGAAGAAAACTTAAAAAATAGCCATGAAACAAGATCAGGATGCAGTCAAAGACGAAGGAGCTCTTAAAAATTAAAAACGTCACGGTCAAAATTAAATATTCGATACAAGGGGCGGGGTGGGGGTGGGCAGAGAATGCCACCATATTCCATTAATCTATTTCACAACTAAATGTACAATGCACCAAGATTTTACAAACAATTAAGAAAAAAATGCCATCAATTAAACTACGACACATCAATAATTGAAAGAGTCGTTCATTTTCTGTAGTAATAGAATGCTGATTTTATTCAGAATGGCAATTTACTCAACTAAAAGACTACATTTCCCCGGCTCCTTTGCAGCTACCTGTAAACAAACAACTAATTAAGAATTGTGTGGGACTTCCAGGAAGGCTCCTTAAAGGGAACTAAGCTGGCTTTCCCCCTTCCTGATGCCTGAAAAATGGATGTGATGGCTGGAACCCCAGCAGCCTTGACCTTAAGGACAGAAGCCACACATTGAGGATGGCAGATAGAGAAGAGTAGGGTCTCTGGTAATTTCATGGAGCTGCTGGACCAGACCTGGACACTCTATCTCCAGACTTACTTTACATGAAAGAAGAACTATTCATTCATGCCAATGTTACTTTGGGTTTTATGTAATATTCACTCAGATTCACTCTTAATTAGAAGATAAAGTTAAGAAAGTCTCTAAGAAAATGCATTGGAAAATAAATAAATGGTAAAAATCAGAGAGGATAGGTCCGGGATATCCAACATCAGACTAACAGGGGTTCCTGCAAAAGAACACAGAGAAAACAAAGAAAAAGAAATAATATAAGTAAATTTACCGCATTGAGAGACTCTCATCTCACTGCCTACCAAGTACCTGGCTCAAAAATAGGAAGAAAAACAACACAGATCCCAAAGCTCATCAATGTGAAATTTAACATAAGGAACAGAGAGGAGGAAATGCAAGACTCCTAGACGCTAAAAACAACCGAGTTACATAACAAAGAATAGAGAATTAGAATACTACCGGACTACTCTTATAAGACATTGCAGCAACCGAAAAATGATTCTTGAAAACCACTTCTAGGGAAAATCATTTACGATGAAGATTCTGTACCCAAACTATGAATCAAGTACTGAAAATAAATGACATTTCAAACAGGGAGACTTAGAACATTTATCTACCATGCACCTTTTCTTAGGAAGGTACTAGAGAATGTATTCCAGCAAAATGAGGGGGGAGCACCAAAACAGAGAGAAATATGAGATCTAGGAAACTGTAGATTCAAAATAGAGAAGCAGTAAACAGAGGTCTCAGGACAGCTGTTGAGCAGGCCTGGAGGAAAACTGGTTCAAACTGGAGCAGAACAGAGGCATCCAGAAGGAGAAAGGGACAAAGGACAAATTATCTGCGAGGCCTGAGCACTGGGTGAAAAACCATTTTTTAAATTTTATATGTTGGTTATGATAGAACAATTAGTAAAATTTTAATGATAGGTTTTTTAGAAATGTGCAAGCGAAAGAGCCATTTATTTTTAGGAAAAAACAAAAAGTTGCACAAGAAATGACATGTAATCATTACAAACTCTGGTGGTCCATCTACATTGCCACAAAATCTAAACACTTTATTGCTTTGACTAAATTATATAACTTACTGGGACGATGAGGGGAAAAGTGGTATAATATAGCCAATGTTTTTCTACCATAAATACACAATACATAGTCGTGATATCAAAGTATAGCAGATATTTAGAACTAAGGAGATAAAACCCAGAATAAACAGTGACATTTTACAGTGATTGCCTCTCGGGATTGGGCTTGGGGTTGGGAGGAGGCGGACGACAACCTGACGGTTTTCATATAAGCCTCTTGGTATTAATAACTATGAACATGCACTGATTTAAAAATAAGATAAAGTAAAAGAAACTATTACCTATTTTTCATCCCAGCATAGAATCAAATCCAGACCTTTGTAGGATCAGGACCTTCCAGGATCAGACTCATCTCTCCCGTTTTTACTTTCCGCGGTTCCCTCTCTTACACGTTCACCCATGACTAGCCCCCCTGGAGGCCCTTCCCCTTTTCCGCCTAACTCTGCCCGTCCCTGAAGGCCCAGGGCCAACCTCCACCGGCTCGCAGAGCAAGCTGTCCTGCAAGGGCAAACACTGAGCCTCTTCGGGATCCGGGCCCTGGGTCCCCGTTCCTGCCTTTTCTGTAGCCAGCCCCACAGATTCGGTTGCGGGTGAGGGCTAGGCTAAGAGCTCCTAGCCAGGGAACAGTAAGCCACCTGGAACTCCATGTACACTTTCGTGTGAATATGCCCACTTCTAGGAAAAGCACAGCTTTCAGGTTATCAAAGTGGTCCGAGACCAAATAAAGGCCCAGCTTCCGGGCTCTGAGACGATTCGGAGGCTCTGATCACCAGCCAGAAGGATTTCCTTCACTTCCTCCCGCTGGCTTCTCCTGCCCTGTCGCTCTTCCCGGCACCCCTTTTCTGTGGGTGCTGGGCCCCTGGAAGAGGTCCTATGCCTCCTGGTCTTGGAGGTTTCGAAAGAAAGAGGCTCTACCCACACAGCACCCATGCAGGGGTGAGCTGGGGAGGGCAGTGGAGGCCGAGCTACAGGCTGAGCTCTTGGAGAAGCTCGGTGTTTCTTTGGGGATGACCCAGCCTAAGCCTACCGTCCACTTCTCCAAGCCCCATCCAGCCCAACGGCTGCCCTGCTGCGGGCCCGGAAACCTTGGCATTGAAAGCCTTGGGTGACTACCCCTCAGGTCTCCTGTAGGTCCTCTCTGGTACTACAGACCCCTTGAGGCCGCACTTCTGCCCGGGCGTGACCATCACCCGCCATCAGGAAGGGGCCTTGCTCTGTGGCACCAATGGCTCCATCTGGTCTGAGCTCCCGGCACCAGAGGGCCGCTCTGTGCTGGCCCTTCGCTCTTGTCCTGCGTGTCCCAGGTCCCACTGCCGCCAAGGCCCACCCCTCCTCCTTTCTCCCTGTGGTCATCGACGTGCTGGGGTGGGAAGGAGGAGGTCATTGAAGGCTTACCCAGAACTTCACGAGGAAAAAGGCGTTGGAGGGTCCCCGTTCAAAAAGCTCCTTGAGACCACCCTTCCTCTCGGGGAACTTGTCGTAAATCTGGCGGATGTCCACGGCTTCGAGGTAGGGGTCGCTGTAGCTGGGGCTCGACTGGCCGATGTGCACGAACAGGTGCTTATTGTACTGTGGACAGAGAAGAACTGGTCTGAGGGGCCATGGGGGCGGCGCAGCAGACAGACCAGACAGACCGGGGCTCGGAGCCTGGCCAGTGGCCCAGAGCAGGGACGCCACGGCGGGGCCCTCAGTTTCCCCTCTGGTAAAACGGAGCCAGTGGAAGGGCTGAGTGTAAAGCAGAGTCGACAGGTGTCCAGCACCTGGGGCAGGGTGACCCCCAGCAGGTGCTCGGCACTTTCTGCTCGCTATTTGTACTGTCTTGACTCTGCTGCTAACATCCTTAGGCGACTCATTTTCTATCTCTGGACCCCCGTGATCTCATCTGTGATGGAAGACCAACGGCCCATACGAGGGGTGCTCCCCCGCAAGAGGCGGCGGCTGTGGTCCCTCGCTGGGTTCCTCATCTAAACCATAAGCTTGAACATGTCAAAGTGAAATGGTCAGTGAAGTCCCCACGCCTCTGGCATCCTGGCCAAGGTGCTCCTCTGAACTTTGCAGGTGACGCCGGTCACCCAGGACGGAGACCCTGAAGGGGGCGGGACGGGGGTGGGCTGCTGCTCCTGCTGGCGTCCCCGAGGACACGGGACAGACAGGAGACTCCTCAGAGCCACAGGGAAAGGGCAGAGCAGCCTGCGGGCAGGACTGGGACCAGGGCCTTCAGACGGAGAGGTGACTGGACCGGAAAGAAGGTGGACATGGTGGGAGCAGGGGAGGGACAGAGCCTCGGGGCACCGGGACGGTACACAGGAACGGAGCGAGGGCTTGGGATGGGGAGCAGAAAGAGAGCCAGGGACAGAGGGAAGGTCCAGTGAGAAGGAAGCGGGGAGGGAGAGGATGGAAAGATAAGGGGGGATGGAAAGGAACGAGGACCCTAAGGTGGAGCGGGACAGAGAGCAGGGCGAGAAAGCCAGAGCCAGAGGAACAGGAGCTGGGGGAAGCAGGGGAGCCGCCACCCCAGGAATGAGCACCGGGCGGGGGAGTGGCCAGATGGAGGCCAGGACCTACCGTTTCGGGGTCTTGCTGCCGCTCCAGGAAGGCAGAGAACTCCAACATCCAGAGCTTGGGGCTGGCCACGCTGCGGCCCTGCCACGGGGGTGCTGGGGGCGCGGAGGGCGACGGGGAGGCTCCTGCGGGAGACTCGAACCCTGCACACAGTGGAAGGCACATGGGAGCCGGTCTACAGGGCCTCCCTGCCACACCCTCCGCCAGGCCCCCAGACTGGCTGGGGGACCTGCTGTCTGCCTTAACGGGGTCTCCCAGCCGGCGGGGTAGGCAGGCAGAGCACTGGCCAGCGGTCCAGGGGCAGCCCTGGCAGGGAGCTCAGCCTGAAACAGCTCAGTCCCCTCGGGCCCCTGCACGGGACTGCGTTCAAGGGGGACTGGATGCTGGCTGGGGTTGGGGGGTGGGATGCCTGCTGGACCCAGGGCTTCTGGGGCAGCCTCCGCTTGGTTCTTGCCCTGGAGGAACTTCTGGTCCAGCCAGGGAGACGACCGGACCAACTATCACAATGACATGAGTGTCTGCTGTCCAGCCCCTGGGACAGCGCCCGGCCCAGAATAGGCACTGGCTGCTGGCTGGCGAGTAAGCGAAGCAATGAACGTGAGGAAGACAGACAGGAAGGCGCTCAGCACAGCGGGGGAGCGGGCCCCCTAGTCCACCTTGAAAAGCGTCAGAAAAGGCCACCCGAAGGTGATGCTGAAAAAGGTAACGGGGTAAGAGTGGGAGGCAGCAGGTGCAGATGGGGGAAGGGGGCTCCAGGCAGAGGGCCCGGGGCCGCGAGATGCACCATGAGCTCGGAGGCTCCGTCTGGCAGATGTGACGGGGAGGGCGGGTTTGCACCGGGGCTGGAAACGAGGCTGAAGAGACGGGCCCCGGCTGCTAGGTAAGGGGTCTGGGATTCAGCCTGAGCTCAGGAGGGCGATGGGAGGATTTTAGGCGGGGCCGAGGAGCGACCGGCTGTGCGTTTCTGAAGATCCTGTTCCGAGTCGGGGAAGGACTGGGCTGGGGCGAGGTGGACCAGAGGCGCAGGCCTTGTGGGTTCTTCCCAAGTGGGAAAATGAAGAAGCCAGTGGAGTGAAGAGAAGGGGACACAGGAGGGACACAGAGGGAGCAAGACCCCGGGGCTTGGTGGCGGACGGGACGAGAGGGCAGTGAGGCAGGTACGTCAGAAGCCCGGGGAGGAAACAGACAAGGGACGGCGGGGGGTGGGCGGAGGACCATGCTGGACACACCAGCTGGCATTTGACGGGTGAGCCGAATCACTCGTTCATTTGTTCAAGCGTGGCGTGCACATCAGATGTGGCCCGACACACAGAAGACAGACACAGACACCAGCCCCAGATGCTGCCCAGGGCACACAGAGTGACAATTAAGCTTAGATTGTGTCCTGAAGGTACCAGGGAGCCACTAACAGATTCTAAGCTGGAAGCAGCGTGGTGAGATCGATGCTTTAAAAAGATGATGGATGGACTTCCCTGGTGGTCCAGTGGTTATGAATCCACCTTCCAATGCAGGGGACGCGGGTTCGATCCCTGGTCAGGGAACTAAGATCCCACACGCTGCAGGGCAACTAAGCCCACGCACCACAACTAAGACCCGACGCAGTCAAATAAATAAATATTAAAAAAAAGAAAAAGATGACAGGTGAGTTACAGAGAGTAAGAGCGGGGATGTGACTGTAGACGGGGTGGGGGAGCCGTGAGGGGAGAGCACAGACTAGGGGAGGTGGGCGGCCCCCAAGCAGCCGTCAGCAATCTAGGAGGGTGGCAGGGCCCGCTCTCAGAGCAGGAAAAGCCAGGCCACCGTGCAGGCAGGAGCCATTCCCAAGCCAGGAAAGGAGGGTGAGGGCGAGGATCCTATCTCGTCCTGCAGAGCGGAAGGTGGAGGGACCTTCCTGAGAAAGAGGCAGGGACAGAGCGGGTCACGTGAGTGGGGAAGGCGGGACCTCCGTGCTGCCCAGGTGGACCTCCATCTGCCTCATGCCAGGAGCCTTCCCTCTGCTAACCAGGGGCTCCAGGCTGGAAAGCCATGCTCTGCTGGACCCCCATCTTGAAAGAGAGGATTACAGTGTCACAGAGGGAAGCCATCCCAGAAGCCAAGCAGGACGGGGCACACATGCAGGTGGAATGGCCACCCCGGGGCGCAGGCACTGCCCCTTGAGCTGTGCGCAGCCTGCCAGCCTTGAGCCTCGCTGGGGAGGGGCTTGGGGAGGACGGGCCGCCCTGGGGGCGCAGGGGGCTTGGCTCCTGGAAGAGGATTGAGGTGGAGCTGGGAGCTGGGGTGCACGGTGTGAGCACGTGCCAGGGCAGCATCTAAGGGGACTGCTAGAGGCGTCTAGCAGTCAGGGCCTGGGACCCGGAGCAGGAACCACAGGGGTGTGATGCACGAGGGAGGCAGAGCCTGCTGACCCACCTGGCAGAGGCAGTGACGGCTGGACAGTGTAGGTTTGCTGAGAGAAAGGTTTCACACTGTGGGAGAGGAGAGAGGACGCGTGGGCCTGGGGGCAGGTGGCAGGCCTAGAGCCTCGGTCACGCTCCAACGCTGTCTTCACTGAGGCAGGCCCGGGTGATCAGTGGCTCTGGCCTCCCGCTCCCTCGGGATTCTGGCCGACCCACAGAAGCAGCAGGTCTGTTTGGAAAACCCACCCCTCCTCCCTCCCTCCCAGGCCAGCCAGAGGGCTGGTTCCTAGCCTGCTCCCCTCGGGGTCCTGAGCTCGGGTTCTGCTATGCCCCGGATAGACCGAGGCTTCAGCAAACGCCACCCCAGGGTGCCCGAGAGCAGGAGAGCCTCATCCGTAAGAGCAGGGCCATCCGGAAAGGCTGACCCCAGACTGCGGCTCTCCCACCCTCAGGCCTGGGCCAGCGGCACGAGTTCACGGGCTCAAGAACAGCCCAGGGAGCAACAGGGCAGCACGGTGGCCATACTCACTCGTGGGACGTTCCGGCATGGCCCGGCAAAGCTCCTTGCCAAAACTGAGGAGACAAAAGCACAGAGTCAGCAGAGCCCAGTGTGCGCGGCCAGCGGCGTCGAGAGAGAGACCGGGCAGGGGCTCAGCTGGAGGGCGAGGCCAGGGCCTGGGCCTGGGAAGGGTGCCTGCCTAGAGCCAGGCAGCACGGCGTCCCCGCGAGCGCTGCAAGGACCTCCAGCCTCTGGAACGCCTGCCGATGAGGGGCTCCCAAGAGAAGCCCCCAAACTTGCAAACACGGCACTCGTCCCCTTCCTCGGGGACAGATGCCTGGTGACAGTGGCACGCAGGACTCTCAAGAGATCTGGAGTCAGGCACCCTATTGAGACTTGAGTGCCCGAGTCATGTGTGCACTCGTTGGTCCCGTCGTCCTGTCCACTCAACGCCCTTCTGGACTAGCGGCCTCTGGACACACTCGGAAAAATGCTGGATGAGAGCCTCCCCGGACACAGGGCCTGGGGCGGTGCGTCAGTCCCAACAGCCTACAACACCCTGGGAGGACTCAGCCCCGGGAAGGAGGGGTCTCTCTGGACTGTTCTTAGAGCGGGACCCATGTGGCCATGGCCAAGAGACCCATTCTCAGTTTAAAATTCGAGAGGACTTTGTTCCTGGACATCAGCCCTTTACCTGGAAGGAGCCCCTGAGGGCGGAGGGGGGACGAGGCTGAGCTGGGGGCGGGGCAGAGCAGCTCCTCAGAACATGCCGGCGCCACCCCAAAGCCCGGCCTCAGCCTCCTCTTCTGTAAATGGGGCCAACTCTGCAGAGCCCCCGGGTGGCCGTGTGACGGGGCGGCTGCACCCTTGTCACTGCCGAGGCCCCCAGGAGGGCGGTCCCGGCGACTGCATGGCCCCTCGGTCCTTGGTCTCTCCTTCCCCGGCTCTCCTGGCCCGAGAGGACTCAAGTGAGGACTCTGGTGTGGCCAGCGCCTTGGAAGGGGGAGGAGTGAGAAGGACGGGGCAGTCCAGCCTTCGACTCCAGGCAGCCCCACTTACCCCTGAGACCGCCGGGTAGCCTGGGCCCCGGGTGAGGGCCATTTTACTGTGGAAGGCTGTGGCAGAGATGATCTGGGCGGACGACATGGCAGCCATGCTCTGCAGGGCCTTGTCCTTAGCTGCCTGATCCTGGGGAGACATCGAGGGAGGCCTCAGTGTGGGCACCATGGCAGGTCGGGAGAGGTGGGTCCAGCTGGTGACAGGGAAGCCAGACCCTGGACTCGGCCCTGGGGACTAGGCTCACGTTCCTGCAGGGCTGTGAACCGGTCCTGTGACTTGAGTAAGTCCCTCAGTGGCTCTGATCACCTTCCTCATCCGTCAAAGGGGCACATCACTCGCCCTACCAGTCTCATTAGGGTTTAAAGAGACTTTGGAGGCCACCTGCCAGACCATGGCTCTCCTGTTACCAACCTCAGGGACACAGGGACCACCCAGGTCTTGCTCACCAGGGGTGGCTGGGACCTCACCTGGCCCTTGGGAGTTGGTGCATGAATATCTGTTGGGCAGGGGTCATCCTCGGTCACATGGACGGTGACAAGGGACGGTCTCCTGTGGCCCGTCATAGCCCTGGCCTGTGGATCTCTACTGTACCACGGGCACCCATGGCTTCCGAACCTTTTACGTGTCAGGATGCGAATACCAACTATCTGCCCTCTATGGTCCAAAGACCCCCCTCCAAAATGGGTTCACCCTGCAGAGGCTCTGAACAAATCAGCAGTATGACCTGCTTATAATAATAATCGTAATAATACTTGGTTACTACTTGTATTAGCCAGTGGTCCCCCATCCTGAGCTCCCCAATCCCAAAGGTCTTCAAAACCAGTAAGACATACTGTATGTCAGACAGCCTAGTGGGTCCAAAAGAAGACCACACGTACAGACTGAACAGCAAGTATTATTCAGTATGGGTAGCATTATTGGAGACAAAAGGTTGGTTTATGCCAACTCAGGAGCTCTGATTAGAAATTCTCTATGTTTATGATGAATTACTTCTTAAAAGGGAAAAATAAGTGGGCCCTTTATTTAATAATCAGATTCGTGGACCCAAATCTGTCCTGAGTAATAAGCAAGCTAATTGCTGAGGGAGGTCCTTTCAGCCCACAGCTGGTTTTGCATGACTTCACTCGCCCGGTGGGTAGCATCACCACGGCGTCAGGCCCGAAGGGTCCAGGTGGTACGCCCGGCGTGGTGCGCCCAGCATCGTGCGCGATGAGGTCTGGGGCCAGGCACTTCCACTCGGCTTCTCAGCGACCCCTTACGCTCATGGGGCACACACGAGACGGCCCCCGGAAGGTAAAGAACGCTGTCTCACTTTGGTTCTGAACATCTCAGCACCCCCGTGAGGCTGGCAGGACTCGTAGGCTCCCCATTCTAAGATGAAGAAACTGAGGCTCAGAGGATTTAGGGGACTTGGGTGTTGACAGGGGTCTCGTGACAGTAGGCCCTTAAGGTCCGTCCGGGATGGCACATCCATGACCTCTGACCTCTGCAGGCCCGGGGGGCTGAGCAAACCAAGGAGGGGGCATATCAGGATCTGATGGCACCCATCCTCAGCAGAGGGCCTGGGAGGCCGTGCTGAGTGGTGGGACACCCCAGCCCACTGTCCTTTTGGGGCCAAACTTGGGCCTTGCTCTGAGGCTGTCTCTGATAACCAAAGCATCAGGCTGCCTCTCCCCAAGGGCTCTGCTGATGTCGGGAGGGAGATGGCATACATGCCCAGGCCCGCTCCCTACAGGACACGAATGGGGTGGCAGGCCACACCCCAGGAGGCCCACAAACCTCTGTTAACAACTGCAGTGGTGGGAGGGCAGAGAGCTCCAGCCCTGTGTCGGCAACCTGAGTCCCTTCCTCCCGATGGCCAGTCTAAACGAACGGCCAGGGACCAGCGAGTGGGACAGGAATCAGGTGGGAGTGCGGGGTGATATCAGTGACCAGGCTATTGAATTTTGTGGCTGGAGGGGACCTCAGATACCACCTTGCTCAACCCTGTCATTTTACAGGCGGGGAAGCTGGATGGAGCTTGAGGCAGGTGGGTGACATGGCAGAGGGCCCACGGCCCAGGGCAGAGCCAGGTCAGACCAGGGCCATGACCCAAGGACTTCCACCTGACCTTGCCATCCACCAGGGAGCTTAACTACATTGGGTCCCAGACCCTCTGAAGAATATGACAAAATCCTCAGACCAATCTTCTCCAAAAAATGCATATACGTGAAAATGTGCATATTATTTAAGGGGTCCATGGCTCCCCTTGAAGCCTGTCCAGCGGTCCACAGAGGCTGTTCCCAGCCCCACGTTCCCAGCCCTGGACAGGGACAGGTTCAGTTCCTCGAGCACACGTGGGCCGTATAGCCGGCCCCCACGGGAATGCAAACCTCCCCTCGATGGCTCTAAACAGAACCCTGGACATCTGGCTCTCCACCCGGTCCCCTACCAGGCCCTGGTGAGTCACAGGCTGACCAGAGCGGGGAGTGAGGGGCAAGTGGGCTGCAGGGCCAGGGATATCCGGGCACACATGCGCCAGCCTGAGAGGGAGAGACCAGCAGCTGCGGCCCAGCCAGCTGTCCCAGGGACAAAGGAGCAAGGGCTGGGCCACAGCTGTGAGGGGCGGGGGACAGCTGGGCTGATGCAGGAGGAATGGAGCCTCCTGGGAGTTCCCACCCATGCCGTCAGAGCCTCCAGTGTCAGGGTCACGGACAACGGGGCCAGATGGGGCCTCTGTGGTCCTCTAGTCAAGGGGCTTTTAAACTGGGTTCTGGAATGCTTTCGGGTTCGAGAGTCATGGGGGCTGAGCGGTGACTAGCACAAGGGGTCCCTACCCTGCTTCTCGCCAACCTAGCTTTGACCAGAGTAGGTCCTCTGATAACGGGTTGGGGTGATATTTAATTTGGGAGAAAAACGAAAGGGCTTCCACTGCTTTAAAAAACGTTTGTGGGGAATTCCCTGGCGGTCCAGCAGTTAGGACTCTGCGCTTTGACTGCCGAGGGCCCGGGTTCAATCCCTGGTCGGGGAACTAAGATCCCGGAAGCCGCATAGTGCGGCCAAAACATAAAAATAAAAATTAACTTAAAATGCCTGTGGGTTTACTGGTCTCAGCCCCAAGTGCTGGCTCCTCCTACCAAGCAGCCATAGACTCTTCTGTTACATCCACTGTGATGGGCAGCCTGCTCCCTCCCAGGGTTCAGCCAAGGGCTCCTGGGTCCAGGGTCCAGGAGGCCTGAGTCCCATGGGGAGGGGACTCCCACCAGCGGCTGGACCCCGTGTAGCAGTCGCCTGTTGGCAGACAGGCCTGCAAGGTGGGGCTGATCCAGGGAGCCCCACCAGCCCTTCCCCCAGCGTGGACCCCACCCTGCAGGCCTGCCACCCACAGGATCTGGGTGACAGCAGTAAGGGGCCACACGGTCCGCAAGAAATGGGGTTTGGAGGGCAGTCCTGTTGCTCTAACCGTGGGACTCAGGGTGTGCCCGGTTCCTCTGGGCTGCAGGGGGCGGGGAGCACAGCAGGAGACCGGCCTCTGTCCCCCAGGATGCTGTGAGCCTGGCCATTCACACACAGACACGGCCCCCAGCCAACGTCGCCTGTGCAGGTGGGAGAGAGGTAACAGGCTGAACCCCACTTTCCTCAGCACTGAGAAGCTCACTGGCTCCACACGTAAGCAGCCAGCCCCCAAACCCAAGGGAAGACGTTTCCTCCTGGGAGAAGAGCCCCAAGTCCCGGGAGGCTGGCCCACCCAAGCCCCCCGCTGCGGCCTTGGCCTTACCTTGAGCTTGGCCTGGATCTCGCGGGCTTTTCGCCGAGCCAGCACCTGGATGTGGCTGGACACCTGTGGCAGGAAGAGGGGTTCCTGTCTCCCCGACGGCCGGCTCCCCTGACCCTCGGCCCTCCACAGCCCCCCATCCCATCACAGACTGAATGGATGAACGAATGAATGAAAGGATCAGTCACTGATGGGACCTCGGTCCCACCTCTCCCAGTTAAATACAAGTGCAGTCGGATGGGGAGGGGTCTCCTCCCAGGCGATGGCAGGAGGGACCCCAGGGAAACTGACCGTCTGTGGCACACCCAGCAGAGGACCCCTCCCAAGCTGGTCCCCAGAGTCCACACCCAGTCCTGCGGAGGGCCGGGCCCACCCTGGGAGCCGACCAGTGCCAGGGTACCTGCCCCGGGGCCCACCTGCTTCCTGGTGCGGGTCTTCCCTGTCCGGAGCTTGATGTAGCGGGCGATCAGCTCATTCCGACCTGCAGAGACGCCAACATCCACTCAGCGGAAGGACCAGGACAAAGACAGGTGAGCTCAAGGGCCCCTCACCGGCCCTCCCCAACCTGAGCAGCACTTGGGGTGAGGATTCTGCGGGGCCCCTCCCGCCCTCCTGAGATCCCAGGGATCTCCCAGCAGCAAGAGGAAGCTGAGGCCTCGCTGGGGGACTGATAACCTGAGAGCAGGGTGACAGGGCTGTGGACCTCTGGCCGGTGGGCGCACAGCTCGGAAAGCCCCCCTCAGAGCCTCCCCCACCGCAGCCTGGCAGCCTCCTCCTTGGCCCTTCCCCCAGGCAGCTCCCACGGTCCCCACCACCTCCACTAATGAGCAGGACCTGACAGGATGTCTGTCCTGTCTGTGGGCAGCAAGGGGGACAGGGGACGCAGGTGCCAAGACACAGAGTGTCTCCAGAGGGGAACCCGTGGCCCTAACCCGGACACAGGGAACCCAGCCAAGCACAGCTCCACGGCTCCAGCTAGACCGTCAACAGGTCACACGAGTGCCTGCTGTGGGCCCAGCCCCCTAGAGGTGATGCTGCAAGATTATCCAGGACGACGAGGCCCCACGTCTTCCCTTACCATAAATGAGATCAGGACAAGGGGTTCTCTGCTTTCCAGAGCTCACCACCCGGTGCAGGAGAGAAGTGTGCCCACATGATGGCCCTGCGCCCGTGTCCGATGGGACCATGCCACATGCTCAGAGGAGGAGGGGCCAGCTCAGGCTGGGCGGCCAGGTGAGCCTTGAGCTGCACTGACCACGGGTAGGATTAGACCATAAAGAAGGGCACTGGTGGGGAGAGGCAGAGCGAGAGGGTTTGAGTGGGAGTTATTACCTCCTTTCTCCACCTCCGGGACCTGCCCTGTCCTGCTGGGCCTGGCTGAGCCCGGAGGGCCGCAGCAGCGGGAGTGAGGGAGCTGCTGATGCAGGGAAGAGGCGAGACAAGTGGGCTGTCAGCCACCTGGGCTGTAACCAGAGAGCACGGCCAAGGCCACATGGAGCCCCCAGCTGACCTCTCCCCACTGCCAAGGCTGAATCAAGAGGCCACCCTCAGAAATCCTGGTTCAAGATGGCGGAGTAGAAGGACATGCGCTCACTCCCTCTTGCGAGAACACCGGAATCACAACTAACTGCTGAACAATCATCGACGGGAAGACACTGGAACTCACCAAAAAAGATACCCCACATCCAAAGACAAAGGAGAAGCCTCAGTGAGATGGTAGGAGGGGCGCAATCACAATAAAATCAAATCCCATAACTGCTGGGTGGGTGACTCACAAACTGGAGAACACTTATGCCACAGAAGTCCACCCACTGGAGTGAAGGTTCTGAGCCCCACGTCAGGCTTCCCAACCTAGGGGTCCGGCAACGGGAGGAGGAATTCCTAGAGAATCAGACTTTGAAGCATAGTGGGAATTGATTGCAGGACTTCGACAGGACTGGGGGAAGCAGAGACTCCACTCTTGCAGGGCACACACAAAGTAGTGTGCGCATCGGGACCCAGGGGAAGGAGCAGTGACCCCAGGGGAGACTGAACCAGACGTGCCTGCTAGTGTTGGAGGGTCTTCTGCAGAGATGGGGGGTGACTGTGGCTCACCATGGGGACAAGGACACTGGCAGCAGAAGTTCTGGGAAGTACTCCTTTGGCATGAGCCCTCCCAGAATCCGCCATTAGCCCCAACAAAGAGCCTGTAGCCTCCAGTGCTGGGTCGCCTCAGGCCAAACGACCAACTGGGAGGGAACTCAGACCCACCCATCAGCAGACAAGTGGATTAAAGTTTTACTGAGCTCTACCCACCACCAGTCCCTCCCATCAGGAAGGTTACACAAGCCTCTTACATAGCCCCATCCACCAGAGGGCATACAGCAGAAGCAAGAAGAACTACAATCCTGCAGCCTGTGGAACAAAAACCACATTCACAGAAAGATAAACAACATGAAAAGGTAGAGGGCTATGTACCAGATGAAGGAACAAGATAAAACCCCAGAAAAACAACTAAATGAAGTGGAGATAGGCAACCTTCCAGAAAAAGAATTCAGAATAATGATAGTGAAGATGATCCAGGACCTCAGAAAAAGAATGGAGGCAAAGATCGAGACGATGCAAGAAATGTTTAACAAAGACTTAGAAGAATTAAAAGAACAAATAAACAGAGATGAACAACACAATAACTGAAATGAAAACTACACTAGAAGGAATCAATAGCAGAATAACTGAGGCAGAAGAACAGATAACTGACCTGGAAGACAGAATGGTGGAATTCACTGCTGTGGAACAGAATAAAGAAAAAAGAATGAAAAGAAATGAAGACAGCCTAAGAGACCTCTGGTACAACATTAAATGCACCAACAGTCGCATTATAGGGGTCCCAGAAGGAGAAGAGAGAGAGAAAGGACCCCAGAAAATATTTGAAGAGATTATAGTTGAAAACTTCCCTAACATGGGAAAGGAAATAGCCACCCAAGTCCAGGAAGCACAGAGAGTCCCAGACAGGAGAAACCCAAGGAGAAACACACTGAGACACATAGTAATCAAATTGACAAAAATTAAAGACAAAGAAAAATTATTAAAAGCAACAAGGGGAAAATGACAACATACAAGGGAACTCCCATAGGGTTAACATAAGGTTAACAGCTGATTTCTCAGCAGAAACTCTATAAGCGAGAAGGGAGTGGCATGATATAGTTAAAGTGATGAAAGTGAAGCACCTACAACCAAGATTACTCTACATGGCAAGGATCGCAAGGATCTCATTCAGATTCGACAGAGAAATCAAAAGCTTTACAGACAAGCAAAAGCTAAGAGAATTCAGCACCACCAAACCAGCTCTACAATAAATGCTAAAGGAACTTCTCTAAGTGGGAAACACAAGAGAAGAAAAGGACCTACAAAAACAAACCCAAAACAATTAAGAAAATGGCAATAGGAACATACATATCAATAATTAACTAACTGTGAATGGATTAAATGCTCCAACCAAAAGACACAGGCTTGCTGAATGGATACAAAAACAAGACTCGTATATATGCTGTCTACAAGAGACCCACTTCAGGCCTAGGGACACATACAGACTGAAAGTGAGGGGATGGAAAAAGATACTCCATGCAAATGGAAATCAAAAGAAAGCTGGAGTAGCAATTCTCATATCAGACAAAACGGACTTTAAAATAATGTTATAAGAGACAAGGAAGGGCACTACATAATGATTAAGGGATCAATCCAAGAAGAAGATATAACAATTGTAAATATTTATGCATCCAACATAGGAGCACCTCAATATGTAAGGCAAATGGTAACAGCTATAAAAGAGGAAATCGAGGGGCTTCCCTGGTGGCACAGTGGTTAAGAATCCACCTGCCAATGCAGGGGACACGGGTTCTTGCCTGGTCCACGAAGATCCCACATGCTGCGGAGCAACTAAGCCCGTGTCCCACAACTACTGAGCCTGCACTCTAGAGCCTGCGAGCCACAACTACTGAAGCCTGCGTGCCTAGAGCCTGTGCTCTGCAACAAGAGAAACCACTGCAAAGAGAAGCCTGTGCACCACAACGACTTGCCCCCACTCGCCACAACTAAAGAAAGCCCTCGCACAGAAACGAAGACCCAACACAGCCAAAAATAAATTAATTAATTAAAAATAAATAAATAAACAGTTTTGGGAATTCCCTGGCAGTCCAACGGTTAGGACTCAGCGCTTTCACTACTAGGGCCTGGGTTCAATCCCTGGTCAGGGAACTAAGATCCCACAAGCCATGTGGTGCAGCTAAATAAATAAATAAGAGTTTAAAAAAATATAAAATAAAAAGTTTAGGCGCCTGGAAGGGGCCCACACAGGTGAGGGGCCCCGAAGTGTGAGCCTCACTGACGTCACAGGAAATCCGACCTCTCCCACAGAAGGGCAGGCAGATGGAGAACTGAGCCCAGAAAGTCTCACTCAGATGGGCCACCGGCAGACGTAGGGCTAACACCCGGCTCTGAGTCCTGGCTCAGCCTCTTGGAAGTGGCACAGGGCCTGGCGGAGAAGGTGATCCGTCCGCAGGAGGTCCACTCCCAGTCCGGGCGGGCCTCCTGGCCGGACGCAGTGGCGTGTACTCTGTAGCACCTGTTAAACAGCAGCTGGGAGGCCCCTGCCCAGCCCCGGCTGAGACCCTTACTCCACATGTCACAGATGACCCCCATGTCATGAGGACGGAGCCCCCGCCCAGCCCCAGCACCACCTCTGTCTCTGCCACAGGGTCCAGGAGCTCTGCCTACAGACAGGCCCTAGGCACGGCCCGGGCCCTAGGCACGAGGCCAGCAGTGGGGTCACAGGAGCCAGACCCAGGGTCCCAGGGTCCCAGACTGGCTCGGCTGTCTTTGTACGTTAGAAGTTGTGCTTCTCTCCTCTCAGGAGAGGCCTCCTCCTCTCCCTTGCAGGCCCCTCAGACCGTATTCTAGCCAGGCCCGGCCTGCTGCTCAGCAGTGGAGGATCCCCTGGGTGGAGTGGAGCCCTGGGTTTCTCTGGGTGTCTGCAGCCAAGGGGGGCAAACAGCTTCCTTCCTCCCCCTGGGGTCCTCCCGAGGTCAACCCGGCCATTCAACTGCCTCCAAACCAGCTGGCGTCTAATCCAGGCCTTATACAGACACAGGGAACTACTGTAGTTTCTTTCACTCTCGTGATAACAGTAACAATAATGACCGTCTGTGGAGCACTTACAGGCACCCGTACAAACACAGAGTGAACACGGTAGGCGTTATGTGTGTGCACACATTCGTCCTCACAACAGCTCGTGCAGCTGCTCTCATCTTCATTCTATCCGCAGTGTGGTCCTAGAGTCTATCTCCTAACTTCTCTTTAACACAGGATTGAGGGGATGGACCAGGGGGCACCAGGGGTCCTAGCTAGCCTAAGCGAGAAGAAACTAAGGCCCAGAGAGGGAAAGTGATTTATTTAAAGTCACATGGTTTATTACTGTCCCAAGCCCACAGGAACATCCGCTTCTAAGGCCACACCCAGGGCTTCACAATGGCTGCTTTTTCCCCACGGATGTCTCCCCTGGCTGGGCTGGGAGTTTCTTCTGCCAGAGACCATTCTGCTCCGCCTCTCTGGACCATCCACACCCCTCCCACCCCTGGCCGATTCCCTGGGTCTCTGCATGAAGTAAGTCCTTAGTGATGTCTCACTGCTCCTGGCCCTGACCCTGGCCCTGGCCCAGGTCCTGCAAGGAGAGCCAACTATTTGGACCAAGAGCCGGTCCACCTGTTTTTGTTTTAATATTTTTTAAAATTTATCTATCTATCTATTTATTTATTTAGGCTGCACCGGGTCTTAGTTGTAGCATGCATGCGGGATCTAGTTCCCCGACCAGGAATCGAACCCAGGTCCCCTGCATTGGGAGCACGGAGTCTTACTCACTGAACCACCAGGGAAGTCCCAATGCCCATGTGTTTTCACTCTCTCCTGGACAGCGGTACTCAGAGCCGTAGGAGCCAAAGTGCCCTGGATGACTGAGACGCCAGGAGGCTCCCAGAGCTGGGGGAGAAGCAGAGAGATGTAAGGAGTGTGCAGAGCCATAAAGCCACAGTGAAGGCAACAAGGAGCAATGGCAGGGGAGCTCCCTGGTGGCCCAGTGGTTAGGATTCCGGGCTTTCACTGCCATGGCCCAGGTTCAATCCCTGACCAGGGAATGGAGATCCCGCAAGCCACATGGCGTGGCCAAAAAGAAAAAGAGCAACAGCAGGAGAAAACGAGTAGAAAATCCAGGTGAGCTGGTGGGAAGGCAAGAGCTGCATCCTTGTCCCAGCTCAGCCACCAGCTGCATAACCCCGGGCCTCCCACCCTCTGGAGGTTGAGATCCCGGACCGGGGCAGGAGGCCAACCTGGACCACGTGGAGGCCAGCTGGGCAGCTGGGCATTGCAGTGTGGCAGGTGGCCTTGGCCAACCCCAGAGAGGGCCTGGGTGGGACTGGAAAGGACACCCCACCAGACTGTGGCCCATCTGTCAGAGGACATGTGTCCAAAGCCCCCAGCTCACACCCACAGCCCCACCCACCATGGGCTGAAGGCGGGGCACTCCCAATGCAGGGTCCACACAGAGTGACGACCACCCTTTTCCAAAACCCACACCCAGGCTCACACGTGTCCTGCCAGCCACCCCAGGCTCTAAGATTCTTCCTCAGTCACACAGGAGCAAGAAAACCCCATCTGCTAAATCCTGTCTGGGACAGGCCTCTTCTGTGTCTCATTTCCTCCCTGTACCAGCCCTACCCCAGGGCCGTAAACATATTCAGGGCTTATGCCCTTTAAGAAGGGTCATCAAAGACAGTTGTTTTGCTAATATTGTTGATAAGGTCCTATTAGAACTAAAGCTATTAGTTTTCAAAGTTGAAAAGGGCACAAGCTTCCCGCAGGTAGACAGATCTTTGCTTCAGGAGAGGCCTCACAGGGAGCTCTATACAGCAGCTGACATTTCACCCCTGCAGGCAGGGCTGGGGAGGAGGCCAGCCCCCACCAATGCCCACGGCCTGGCCTGGGGGCGCCCTGGCTAGGGATCAACTGAAGCTATAAACACCTGCAGCTGGAGGAGGAGGCTATTTGTGGAGAAGAAACTTTTCAGGCCTGACATCTGAGCTGTTACCACCATTGTCCCTGGAGGGCTCTGAGGCTTCTGGTGAAATCCTACGCCATCTTCAAGGCCACTCCGCCTGGAGCCCTGATGCACAGGGTCTGTGCCTCCCTGGGCTCAAGTCATTTGAGCTCCTTAAGGGCAGGAAGAGGTCCCCTCCAGCTCTGCAGCCCCACGCTGTTCACTGGTACGGCTCGCTGTTCACTGGTACGGCTCGTCCCAGCAGCTACACTAAAGACGGTGTCTTTTTTCAATTAGTACATGAAAAGATGCTCGACATCACTAACCTTAAAGAAATGCAAATCAAACCATGAGATACCACCTCACACCCACTAGAATTTCTACTGAAGGAAAAAAAAAAAAACCCAGAAAATAACAAGCATTGTTGAGGATGTAAAGAAATTAAAACACTTGTACGTTGCTGGCAGAATGTAAAATGGTGCAGCCACTTGTGGGAGATAGTCTGGTAGTTCCTCAAAAAGTTAAACAGAATCACCATATGATCCAGCAATTCCACCTCTAGGTATATACCCCAAATAACTGAAAGCAGGGTCTCAAAGAGATATTTGTATACCCAGGTTCATAGCAGCATAATTCACAATAGCCAAAAGATGGAAACACCCAAATATACATCAATAGATAAATGGATCAACAAAAGGTGGTCCATCCACACAGTGGAATATCATTCAGCGATTAAAAAGAAGAATGAAGTTCTGACAGAGGCTACAACATGGATGAACCTTGAAGACATTGTCCTAAGAGAAACAACCCAGACGCAGAAGGGCAATCAATCACCCATATGATTCCACTATCGTGATGTACCCAGAACAGGCAAATTCATGATCTACAGAAAGTAGATCAGAGGCTACCAGGGCCTGGGGGGAAGGGGCAATGGGGAGTTATTGTTTAATGGGTACAGTATCTGTTGGGAAGAACGAAAAAGTTCTGGAGATGACGGTGGTGATGGCTGCACCACAGTGTAAGTGTACTTAATGCCACTGAGCTGTGCACTTACAAAGGGTCATATGGGTCATTTTAAGTTCTACATATTTTCCCACAAAATATATAAGTTGGGCTTCCCCGCTGGCGCAGTGGTTAAGAATCTGCCTGCCGATGCAGGGGGACACGGGTTCGA
This sequence comes from Lipotes vexillifer, assembly GCF_000442215.2. Lineage (NCBI taxonomy): Eukaryota > Metazoa > Chordata > Mammalia > Artiodactyla > Lipotidae > Lipotes > Lipotes vexillifer. The sequence goes on from NW_006797390.1 coordinate 6,541,167, forward strand.
GCCCTGGTCCAGGAAGATCCCATATGCTGCAGAGCAACTAAGCCAGTGTGCCACAACTACTGAGCCTGTGCTCTAGAGCCCGCGAACCACGACTACCGAGCCCACGCGCCTAGAGCCCGTGCTCCACAAGAAGAGAAGCCACTGCAATGAGAAGCCCGTGCACTTCAATGAAGAGTAGCCCCGGCTCACCACAACTAGAGAAAGTCCGTGCACAGCAGCAAAGACCCAACACAGTCAAAAATAAAATAAATAAATAAATTTATTTAAAAAACTAAATATATATATATATATATATATATATAATAAATCAATAAAACCAAAACCCCGCAAAAGGTAGTATCATTATTATCCCCATTTTTCAAATGGGGACACTGAAGCTGAGAAGAGGTAAACAACCTGCCCAACTGGCCACTGGACAGAGTGGATGTGAACAGAGGTGCCCATCGTCAGGCCTCCAGAAGCAGGACGCCAAGGCTCCAGGCCAGAAGAGAGGGACACGAAGCACAGGGCAGCGGAGGGTCCAAGGACCACGGCGAGGAAGGAGCAGCAGAAGCTCGGATGAGGCTCCGTGACCTGTCCCATCGCCTCAGTGACCAAAGCCCGACCTGGGTCCAGCCCCTGCTCAGCCTCTCGTTAGCTAGTGACTCACCTCCAATGGTCCCTTATCACAATATTTGCCCAGATAAAATGGTCCCTGATGGTCCCTTATCACAACATTTGCCCAGATCCCCACGGGGACCCCCAAACCCAGCAGGCAAAGCCCCGCCTCTGGGCCAAGGCTCACTCCTCCCCCCCCCCCCCCCCCCCCCCCCCCCCCCCCCCCCCCCCCCCCCCCCCCCCCCCCCCCCCC
>NW_006797390.1:6542176-6554115 GCF_000442215.2 Lipotes vexillifer
GCCCCCCCCGCCGCCTTCCTCCACCTGGCCAAGCTCCACTTCCTCCCAGAAAGCTTCCAAGATAAAATAAGCCAGCCCTCGGCTGACTGGCTACATACAACTTAAGGGCCCTCAGTTTACTTTCCAAAGATGTTCCTCCTGTCTCTCCTTCAACCACGCAGCCACAGAGAGCAGAGACCACGGCCCCAGCCCGGCCTGGTCCAGAGTGGTGGGGCCCTCGATGAGAACCGCCCAACGGCTAACAGGAAACAAGGCGCTAGGGAGACAAGGGAGAAAGGAGAGGGCAGAGACTGGGGAGATTCAGAGCAACCTCCAGGAGAGCCAGGGCCCTGGCGGGCAGAGGGGAGGAACGCCCAGAGCAACACAGAGCCAGCCCCGGGCCGCGGGCAGCCGGAGCGGGAGCCAGGCCGCCCGGGCCAGACGGGAGCCACGCTCACCTCCCGCCACCTGCCAGGGGGGCAGAGCCAGGCTGGGCGACGAGGTCAGAGAGACCGGCAGTGCCAGGGCGAGGGTCACACCGTGACGGGGCAAAACCGAAGGCTGCCATGAGCTGGGGAAGGGGCAGCCTTGGCCCGGGAACTGGTCCACGGGCGGGGAGGCTCAGTGCGGATCTGTCCTGCGCCTGCGTGTCACCTGCATGTCTGCCTGGCCCTGGTAGGTGGCCCTGCTCTGGGTGTGTGGGGGCCGAGCTGGGGGCAGGACTGACCCCTTGTCCTCAGAGACTCCGGGGCTCAAATCCTCCTCTGGGCAGTTTGCTCTTCCTGCCTGAGGCCAGCTGCCGACCTGGAAACCAGCTGAGGCCTCTGGATGTGGGGTGCTGGGGAGGGTAAGGACCAGGGCTCTCGGGGCACAGAGGATGGCAAGGGTGGGTCCCCGAGAGGAGGGGTGGCGAGCAGCCTGAGGGAGACCAAGTCTGAGCCAACTTGGCGGCTGGTCCCTCTACCGCCCCTCCCCCACCCATCCCACACCCGGGTCTGAGCTCAGAGCTATATATACCCCCCCAGCTGGGCTGCTCCGCTCTGCCGAGCACCCGTCCACTCCGGCAAGGCCCTGCCTTGGCTCTGCCCCCGAGCCGGTAAGATGAGATGGGGCTAAGCCAGCGTCTGGACCCCAGCGGGATGTGTACTCACGGAGGACAGGTGCCATGGGGGCGGGGGCGGTCGCCAGACTCCACAGGGCGGCCCCCGGTCCCCCTGCCCAGAGCCGACCCACCTGAGTCGGGGCCACGCAGGAGGCAGGCTGGCTTCGCAGAGCTCACCAGGGCCACTCGGGGTAATGGGGTGCGCTGACCACTGCCCCACCCAGCCCCCGCTCCCACTTACTACCTGAGCGACTCTGGGAGGACCTCTTGGCTTCTCTGAGCTTCTCTCTCTGCATCTGCACAGGCTGTCACCCCTCCCCTGTCACTAAGAGGCTCCTGGCCTCGGCCCCTCGCCGTCTCTCAGCACAGGGAAGGAGAGCCGCAAAGGGCGCCGGCAAGGCCAGGACAGTTTGCCAAACACTGTTTGCATCTTGCTTCCCTCACTCAACGGCTCCCCTCCTGCCAAATACAGTTCCACCCCAAGCCCTGCTGGAAGTGCACAGCCCTGCCCTTCCCAAGCCCTGCTTCACTCACAATCGCCAGGGGCCCAAAGATCAAGTCTCCTAACCCCTATACGTTCCTATGTGAATAGGGATAGAAATATCCACCCTTAACGACTAAAAAAAGCGAAGCCACCCAAATGTCCATCAACTGGGTGAACCGATAAACACCATGGGGTCCATCCATATGACGGAATGTGACTCAGTCTTCAAAAGGAAGGACTCCTGGGCTTCCCTGGTGGCGCAGTGGTTGAGAGTCCGCCTGCCAATGCAGGGGACACGGGTTCGTGACCCGGTCCGGGAAGATCCCACATGCCACGGAGCAGCTGGGCCCGTGAGCCATGGCCGCTGAGCCTGCGCGTCCGGAGCCTGTGCTCCGCAACGGGAGAGGCCACAACAGTGAGAGGCCCGCGTATTGCAAAAAAACCCCAAAAACCAAAAACCAAACAAAAACTTAAAAGAAAAAAAAAAAAAAAAAAAAAAAAAAAAAAAAGGAAGGACTTCTGACACCTGCTATGACACGGAGGAACCTTGAGGACGTGATGCTCAGTGAAACAAGCCGGACACAGAAGGACAAATACTGTGTGACTCCACTTACCTGAGGTCCATAGAGGAATCACAGCCATAGAAACAGAAAGTGGATGGTGGGTACCAGGGACTGGGGGAGGGGGGGAGTGAGTGTTTAATAGGGACAGAGTTTCAGTTCGGGAGGATGAGAAAATTCTAGAAACGGATGGTGATGATGGTCGCACAACAATGTGAATGTACTTAATGCCACTGAACTGTACACTGAAAAATGGTTACAACGGTATATTTTACCACCACACACAAAGAAACAGCTGGCCCACGGCGTCACTCAAACACTGTCTGCTGGCTCTCCACCGTCAGCACCTCCTGGGGCCTTCCCCACATGGCAGCACCCTCGGCTTTCTCCATATGCTGAGCGCCTCTTGCCCACCTGTGTTTGCCAGACCATTTGTCCCCTTAAAGCAGGAAGAGGAACCCTGAGAGGCGGCCTGGCCACTGATCACCGCCCCACCCAAGGACAGGACAGCTCTCCAGCCACACCCGGGACCCGCCCTACACACTCCCCACCAAAGCGGCAGGAAGAGCCCAGTATACCAGAGCCCCCGCCTGCTCAGCTCCACAGAGAGGACCTCCATCAGCAGCCCCACCCCGGACACACAGGTGCTCCATACACGGCGGCTCTCTCCTCCACGAAGCTTCCGTAGGGACCAAAAGAAGCAAGCATTAGAGCAGGAAATAGTTAAGCAGGGAGGCCTGGGGGGCCCGGCCCGAGGCGTGGAGGCCCACAGAAGTGGGGCCCCAGCAGAGCCACAGCAGAGGGGCTGGTAAGGAGGGATGAGAGCTTTAACTGTTGACCAAGGAGCAGACCCAGGGTCTAGCTCGAGAGGACCCTGCTTCCCCAACAAGCAGGAGAGAAGGAATCCCTTGGCCCTGCAGGGAAGGTATAGGTAAGGGATGAAATAGGCAGGGCTGTGCAGCTCCACAACTCCCTAGACCAGTAACTAAGCAGATTTGAGTTTGGCCCATTGAATTGTGTTGCTGTCCCCCCAACATTCACGTCCTCCCAGAACCTCAAAACGTGGCCTTATCTGGAAACAGGGTCTTCACAGACGTAATTAGTTAAGATGAGGTCATACTGGATTAAGGTGGGCCCTAAATCCAATGATTGGTAACCTCTTACAGGTGTCCATGTAAGAGGAGGACACACAGAGACACAGAGAGGATGGCCATGTGACAACAAGGTCAGAGATGGGAGTGATACAGCTACGAACCAAGGACACCTGGTGCCATCCGCCACCAGAAGCCAGGAGGGAGGCACGGAACAGATCCTCCACGAGGAACCAACCCCAGGGACCCCTTGAGTTCAGAGTTCTGGCCTCCTGACCCGCAAGGATACATTTCTGTTGTCCAAGGCACCCCTTAAATTTGTGGCAATTCTTACAGCAGCCCTCGGAGATGAGCTGGGTCAGCCCCCATGGGCCCCCCACACAGCTGACAAAGCATCTGCGCTGGGGGAGGGGCACCCATGTGCGGGTGGTCGCCTGGCCTGGAGCCATCTCACGGGGGGCAGGGCGAGACCCTCTGCTGTCAGGGGCTTCAGCCAGTCAGAGACCCCCTCAGCTGCCCAAGACCCACGTTTCAAGCTGAGGGTCCTGGCGGGCTTTCCAGTGTCAATGGGGGCTGACCTGAGCCTCTCAACAGCCATTCAGTGTTTGTTTTGCTCCCCCAGATACCCTCTCTTCCATCCAAAAGTCAACACAGCCCCGGGCAGACCGCTCAGTCCTTCCCACGGGGCTGCTGGACATTGTGTCTCTGTATGTTCCCATCCTCAGCGGCTCAGGAAGACTTAGCCTTACCTGATGGCTCTCGGCTGGAGGGGAACGTCCCTGAGGGAAGGGTCCTCAGCCTCTCCGGGGACACGCCTGTCTGCCTTGTGTACAGTTACATGTGTGCTCACCCTCACCGAGCTGTGAGCAGGGTCTAGATCTCCCCACCCTGCCTGACACACAGCAGGCTCCTGCATGGGGAAGGGAGGGAGGGGATGAGCCAGGACGGCTTCCTAGGCTTCCTAACCGCCTACACAGCCAAGGTGGGAAACTGGGAGAAGATGAGGCATTTGCTGGAAGGATTTTCCCAGCCTGCCCCGGGGGGGATGTTCTACCAGTCTTCCAGTACCACATTCTCACCATCCTCCACATCCACCCAAAGGCGTCTCCTCCGAGGCCCTCCCATCCCTTGGGAGCCCAGGACAGAGTAAAGCAGCGTACACCTGGGAGGAGCCCCAAGAAGTCACCCCCCTCTGTCACTTGGCAGGAGCACGGTTGCTGTGCTGAGGCGGTTGCCAGGCCTGGACCGTGAGTTGGGGGGCGCTGCTGGCCAGGCCCGACAGCCTCCTTACCATACATCTTGCCTTCGTCTGAGAGGATGATCTTGCGCCGACCGCAGGGCGGGTAGATGGCCAGGGCCTCCTGGAAGCTCTGCTCGATGTCGGGGCTCCACACGCCCTCCGCGTCATTGTCGATGGGCTTGTGCAAGGCCTGGCTGCCCCCAGAGACGTTGCTCCCCTCGGGGGAGTTGGGAGAGCTCCACTCGTTGGAGGTAATGGTGCCGGCCGTGCCCTCCAAGGCTCTGCTTGGAGGAGCGCCCGTTGGACCTGTTTGGGCAGAAACCACGGCATCGGTGGATGAATGTGTGGACCAGGGTCAGCGCGGGGGGACCCAGGGAGCACCACCCCCGAACCAGGTGCTCCTCCTTTCCTGGCGATCACGGCACAGGAGCTCAAAGGGAAAGGCCGGGGATCCCAGGGAACAAAGAGTGAGGTGGAAGATTTGGGGTGTCAAGGGCAGGTTATCTCCCATCCGTAGACCTCAGCTTCCCACCCTGTCAAAGGAGCTCAATGACCAGGCTCCCTCTGATCATGGCTCTAAGAACCCAGATGGAGCTGAGAAGTTGGAGACGAGGACCAAGTGCCAGGGATGCTCTACCTTAAATCAAAAAGGGGCAAAAGGATGCAAAATAGTGTGCGCCGTTGGTGGGAACAGAAAATGGGGCATCCACTAGGGAACACAGTATGGAGGTCCCTCAAAAAAATCCAGATAAGAACAACCATATGATCCAGCAATTCCACCTCTGGGTATACACCCAGAAGAACCAAAAGCAGGGTCTCAGAGAGATTATTTATACACCCATGTTCACGGCAGCACTATTCACAATAGCCAAGAGACAGAAGCAACCCAAGCGTCCATGGATGAATGAAAGCATAAACAAAATGTAGTATCTATATACAGTGGAGTATTATTCAACCTTTAAAAGGAAGGTTGAATAACATGGGATGGACTTTGAGGACATTATCCTAAGTGACATAAGCCAGTCACAGAAGACAAATACTGTGTGATTCCACTTAAATGACATCCTTAGGGTACTCAAAGTCATAGAGGCAGAAAGTAGAACAGTGGTTACCCCGGGGTGGGGGAGGAGGAGGTGGGGAGTTGCTGTTTAAGGGGTATAGGGTTTCGGTTTTGCAAGATGAAAAAGTTCCAGAGATGTGTTGCACAACAACGTGAATATACTTTTTTTTTTCTGTTTTAAGTTTACTTTTTATGTTTTATTTTAATTTTTATGGAAGTATAGTTGATTTACAATGTTGTGTTAGTTTCAGGTGTACAGCAATGTGATTAGTTATACATATACATATATCGATTTGTAAATATACTGTTAACATTACTGAACTATACACTTAAAAATGGTTAAGAGGGGGCTTCCTTGGTGGCACAGTGGTTAAGAATCCGCCTGCCAATGCAGGTGACACAGGTTCGAGCCCTGGTCCGGGAAGATCCCAGATGCCGCGGAGCAACTAAGCCTGAGTGCCACAACTACTGAGCCTGCGCTCTAGAGACCACAAACCACAACTACTGAGCCCACGCGCCACAACTACTGAAGCCCACGCGCCTAGAGCCCATGCTCCGCAACAAGAGAAACCACCACAATAAGAAGCCCACACACCACAATAAAGAGCAGCCCCCGCTCGCTGCAACTAGAGAGAGCCTGTGCACATCAACGAAGACCCAATGCAGACAAAAATAAATAAATAAATAATTTTATTATTTTTTAAATGGTTAAGATGATAAACTATGCACCATAAAATTATGGTTTAATTTTAACCATAATTAAAATATGAAACATGCAAAGTAAAATTCAGGTCACCATTCTCTTACTCCATCCCAGCTCAGGCTCTTTTCAGAGGAAGATTCTAGCCCTGGCAGATTCTCACATGTTGGGGATATGGCGAGGTTGACTGGCTGCTACCTCCAGAAGGTGACAACACAACCTTATTCTAGTCACTAGCATGAGACAAACCCAGTGATCTCTTGGCTCCAACTGTCCAAGCTGTGAATTTCTGGACATGATTCTCAGGAGTTTGGGAAGAGGCAGTTTTTGGATTATGAGTACCAGGTGGGTACCATTGGCCTCCCAAAGCCCTCCCAAGGTCCCAGCATCCCTCCTCTCCCAGCCACCAAGCGCATCTGCAAAGGAGGACCCCCTCCCCATCACACATGTCACCCCCTCCCCCATTAGCCATGAGGAGCAGTGTGGTCCAGCAGCCCAAACCCAGGGCCAGGAATTGAAACACAAGCTCCCACCCACTTCCATCCAGGACCCTCTGAGATAAGACCTCCCCAGAGCACCCCTCACTCTCTCTCCCTTCCCCAGGCCTGTCAGAGGTACACATTGTTCACAGATAGGTGGGTATGAGGGTGAGCATGGTCAAGCTCACAAGGAGAAGCTGAGTGGGGGTCAGCACATACTGGGAGGGGTTGGAGGTTCCAAGAAGCCTGTCGTGGCTGCTGGCACAAACATGCAGTTGGAAGGAGGTTAGAACCACTGAAATTCAAAGTATGAAACCTAACCCAATCCTCTCAGCTTGAGGATGGGGACATTGAGACCAGAAAGGCCTAGGGACGTGCCCGAAGTCATGCAGCAAATCAGTAGTGTAGCTGGGTCTGGATCTCCGCCCTCCAGGGTTCCAGGTCTTTTAGCATAACAAATGTCAACTTCCTCTCTGTGGCCAGTTAAAATAAGTTTTTCCTGAAGTGTGTCTGAGGGGGTCACTTGATCTGGAAGAAACTAGCTTATTCTCTACCAGAAATTCTGGTCTTGATCCTATTGTGAATGTTGAAACATTTTTCTGTACCTTCCAAAACAAACTTCTTTAAAGAGTTCCTAACTTTAATTTCTGGCAATACGGTAGATAAGATGGTTCTTAAAACTCACTCTGTAAAAGAATCTAGAAACGATAAAACATACGAAATACACTTTTAAATACATAGCTGACTTCAGAAGAAAGTAAAGAGGCCCCAAATGAGACAACTCAAACCTATAACAATAGGCAAATGAGCTGTCACTACAACCCCAGGAAGCAGAGGATGAAGCTGATCTTAGTAATGAAGACACTGGGTTTTAGTGGCCACCCAGAGACCTTACAGCTGAGAGATACAGGGAGGTTGGAACTGCGAACAATACCTCAATCCTCAGAGAAAAGGTAGACTATTCACAAAATAGACTAGGAATACTGCCTGTCTTGGCCTAAGCCCTAGGTATAAAAAAGAATTTTCTTTCCTAAGAATTTGTAGCCAAGGGCCTGCCCTTAAGTGGATTTGAGATTTGTATTTTATATTACGCAGGAACCCCCAGCCAATTCACAAAAATAAATAGTGATCCCAGGCTGAAAATCTCTGAGAAGACAATCTTAACTCAGACTGCAGAGATCCAAAGACTCGCTCAAGAATCTCAAAATCCAAAATTACAAATTATAAGAGGAAACAGTCCACCATGATCAAGATTTGATGGGATTGGATCCCCCAAGAACTATAGATAATTGAACAATCAGATAAAACTATTATATAATTGTATTTAAAATGATTATTGACTTAAGGAATTGGAAAGATGAGAATTAGACACTATCAAAAAGTACAAAGCAGGCTGGGAAAAGAACCAAATAGAATATTTAGAAATAAACATTTTAGCCACTGAAGTTAAAAACTCAACGACTGAGAGTAACAGCAAATTAGACACAGCTAGAGAAAGAATTAACAACCTGGAAGATATATCTGAGGACATTATTCATAAATGCGTTAAAAAGAAGGAAGAAAAAGAGCAAGAAGAATACAATAAGGCAGTTCAACATACCTTCAATTAACATTTGAGAAAGAGTATAGAAAATGAAATAGAACAACATTTGAAAAAATAATGGCAAGGAATTTTCCAGGATTAATGAAATACATGAATCCTCCAATTCAGGAACCATACTAAATCCTAACCAGGATAAATTCAAATAAAATGAACAGATATTATAGAGACACTGAAGAATACCAAAAACAAAGAGTAGATCTTAGAAGCATCCAGAGTGAAGGGGCAGATTACCTACAAGGGAAAGACTGTCATACTGATTGTATATATTGATAGTGAACTTGTCAACTGGAAAACCCACGACAACATCTCCAAATTATGGAGAGAAAAATAACTGTCAACCTAGAATCAGAAACCCAACCTAAATATCATTCAAGAATGAACATTAGGGCTTTCCTGGTGGCGCAGTGGTTGAGAGTCCGTCTGTCCGTCGCCCACAGCAACGAAGACCCAACGCAGCCAAAAATAAATTAATTTTAAAAAACAAAAGAAAGGAAAAGAATGAACATTAAATAAAAGCATTTTTCAGACAAAGATGGAGAGAATTTAGTAGTAACAGACCCTCACTGGAAAAAAACAAAAAACCAACAGTTTTGTTTCCTTTAAGAGGTATCTTTAAAAAAAAAAAAAAAAAGGAACTGGTATGAAAAGATATTACATATATGGAAGAATAGTGAGCAAGGTGACTGGTAAAAACGAGTGAATCTAAACAGTACTAACTACATAAAAACAATAACAACAGGGGCTTCCCTGGTGGTGCAGTGGTTGAGAGTCCGCCTGCCGCTGCAGGGGACACGGGTTCCTGCCCCGGTTTGGGAAGATCCCACATGCCGTGGAGCGGCTGGGCCCGTGAGCCATGGCCGCTGAGCCTGTGCGTCCGGAGCCTGTGCTCCGCAACGGGAGAGGCCACAACAGTGAGAGGCCCGCGTACCGCAAAAAAAAACAATAACAACAACGAGGATGACTAAGTTTGGCCACACAGTACATACACACATGCAAATGCAGAAAAACCGTATTTCTGAACCATAAGCTCAGAAAACACATTTGCTACAAGACCCATTCACAGTAAAAACTCTTAGCAAACTGTAGAAACAAAAGGAACTTCCTTAATCTAACAACAGATTTCTTCCCAAAACCTATTGTGATATTTTGATTTATAAGAAGTACACATTTGGTCTTTGTCCTGTTTCTGAAACAGAGCCCCCAAAATCCTTGAAATTCCCTAAGTGCTGAGAGCCATAAAGGTATCTTTTGTTACGGGAATGAGGTGCACCTGAGGATGGGGGCTGGTGGCCAGGAGAACCACCCAAGTGATTAGAGGGTGGAACTTTCAGCCCCACCCACCTGACCTCTGGGGAGGGGAGAGAGGCAAGAGTTGAATTAATCACCAACAGCCAACGATGTAATCAACCATACCTCAACAGTGAAGCCTCCATAAAAACACCAAAGGAGAAGGTTCTGAGAGCTTCTGAGTTGGTGACCATGTGCAGATATGGGGAGAGTGACTGCCAACAGGAAGGGCGTGGAAGTTCCACGCCCTTTCCCTAGCATCTCCTTCCATCAGCTGTTCCTGAGTTACACCCTTTTACAGTAAACTGGTAGTCTGGTAAGTAAAATGTTTCTCTGAGTTCTGTGAACCACTCTAGCAAGTTAACTGAACCCAAAGGAGGGATTTATTGGAACCTCCAATGTATAGTCGGTGATAACCTGAACTTGCAGGGGTTCAGTCTTGTGGGACTGAGCCCTTAATCTGTGGGATCTCACGCTCCTCCCAGTAGATAATGTTAGAACTGAGTTGAATTGTAGGACACCCAGCTGGTTGGTAAGGGAAAAAAAAACCCATTCACAGGTTGAAATTGGTGACCAAAACTTTCAATGATTAAACACTGAAACCATTACATTTAAAGTCAGGAATAAGATAAAGAATGCTGCGTTTCAACACTGAACACTCACACTGTAACAGAAGAGTCCTAGCCAACACAGTAGAACAGAAAAAGCATTGTGAAGATTGGAAAGGCAGTAAAATTGTCACTACGCTAAGGAATGATGACAGAAGATTGAAACGACACTCCAAACAAATCATTAAAAAGTTCAGCAAGACCAACATATCAAAAGCAATTCCATTCTTTTAGGTCAGAAATAAGGTATTAGACAACATAATTTTTGTTGTTGTTGTTCACGGGCCTCTCACTGTTGTGGCCTCTCCCATCGCGGAGCACAGGCTCCGGACGCGCAGGCTCAGCGGCCACGGCTCACGGGCCCAGCCTCTCCGCGGCATGTGGGATCTTCCCGGACCGGGGCACGAACCCACGTCCGCTGCATCGGCAGGCGGACTCTCAACCACTGCGCCACCAGGGAAGCTCAGACAACATAATTTTTTGTATTCCAAATACCCCATTTGGAAAGCAAAGCCATAATTTATCTAGTAGTGATGAATCTAACAAAGATTTGTCACTTTACAGAGAAAATGGTAATTTCTTTGAAAGACGTACAATCCCTACATAAATGGAGAGGAAACTGTGTGTCTGTGGATGGGAAAACCCATCACCAAGAGGTCGAACCTCTCCAGATAAAGCATAAATTCAATGAAATCAGGAATAAAAATCTCACAAGGTTTTCCACAAAACTTAACACTGAGTCTCAAAACACACGGAAGCCCAAGACAGTTGTCAAGTCATCTAACTGAGCGCCTTCACCTTGGGTCAGACCCTTCCCATACATGTCTGCCCACGGTTCCGACCTGACCTCTCCTCTTTAAACCCTGAACACACCCCTTGGGTGGGGGTGGGGGGGGTCCTCACCCATGGCTTACCCCTCACTATGATTCCCAAACCTGAATCTTCCCTGGGTTCGGACTGCATAGCAACCAGCCACCGATCACCAGACGTCTCCAATTAGACAACATAATTTTTGTTGTTGTTGTTCACGGGCCTCTCACTGTTGTGGCCTCTCCCATCGCGGAGCACAGGCTCCGGACGCGCAGGCTCAGCGGCCACGGCTCACGGGCCCAGCCTCTCCGCGGCATGTGGGATCTTCCCGGACCGGGGCACGAACCCGTGTCCCCTGCATCGGCAGGTGGACTCTCAACCACTCGCCACCAGGGAAGCTCAGACAACATAATTTTTTGTATTCCAAATACCCCATTTGGAAAGCAAAGCCATAATTTATCTAGTAGTGATGAATCTAACAAAGATTTGTCACTTTACAGAGAAAATGGTAATTTCTTTGAAAGACGTACAATCCCTACATAAATGGAGAGGAAACTGTGTGTCTGTGGATGGGAAAACCCATCACCAAGAGGTCGAACCTCTCCAGATAAAGCATAAATTCAATGAAATCAGGAATAAAAATCTCACAAGGTTTTCCACAAAACTTAACACTGAGTCTCAAAACACACGGAAGCCCAAGACAGTTGTCAAGTCATCTAACTGAGCGCCTTCACCTTGGGTCAGACCCTTCCCATACATGTCTGCCCACGGTTCCGACCTGACCTCTCCTCTTTAAACCCTGAACACACCCCTTGGGTGGGGGTGGGGGGGGTCCTCACCCATGGCTTACCCCTCACTATGATTCCCAAACCTGAATCTTCCCTGGGTTCGGACTGCATAGCAACCAGCCACCGATCACCAGACGTCTCCAAAGCT
>NW_006797390.1:6554132-6560056 GCF_000442215.2 Lipotes vexillifer
CTTCCGACTCAACAAGGCCAAAGTCCCATCCTTCCACTTGTGGCTGAATCTTCCTCCTGCCCCGTCTCTCAGGGAACAGACACAACCATCCACCCAGAAGCCAAAAAACCGAGGAGTGCGTTTTGACTTTTCCCTCTCATCTCCCATCAGCAACTCATGACCCTGTCTTTCTCTCTTGGAACCCTAACCCAAGGCTTCCCCAGTGCTCACCTGGACGACCGCGCAAGCCCCATCCAGACTCCATAATCTTTTCACTGCAGCCAGCGATGCTTCTAAAGCACATGATTCTTCCCCTTAAAATCTTTCCAGGGCTCTTAAATAATGGGATTTTACAGGGCCCTTTATCCGCTGACTGTGGCTCTCCAGCCATACCTTCTATCCGTCCGCACCATTCTCTCTCCTCCCTCTTCTTTGCACCCCCCTCCCAAGCCCCAAACTCAGTTGCCCAAATGATACCCCAAAATGCCAAGCTCTTCCCCCGCACAGGGCAGAGCTGCTGGTGACCTTCCTCCCCAACCCCCTTCCCCCGGCCAACTCCTACCCATCCTTATGGTCCAGCCAAAATCTTTTTTTTCATTTTTCTGTAAATCAGAACAGCTGATTTACAATACTGTGTTAGTTTCAGGGGTACAGCTGTTTCAGCCAAAATCTCCCTTCCCCTGGGAGGATGGCCCCAAGCTCAGTCTGGGTGAGGCGCCCTCCACGCTCTGGAAGGTCCCCGTGCTTTGGGCACCTCAGCCCCAGCTCCCAGGGTGACTGGCCCCCCTTAGGACACTGCAGACCCCACGAGGGCAGGGCTGGCCATCTTTCTCAACTAAATCCTCTGCACGCTGCACACACTGGGGACAAGAGGATGAACAATCAATGGCTATTTGGTGTATGTCTGTGAAGTAATGATTCCTCTGTGGGGAGTATGCACTGTTCTGTGTTTAGTGTTAGGAAACAGAAGAAAATCTCAGTAAATGTCTGGACTTGGGCACACCAGACGGAGAGCTTGAGTTGTATGTAAATCCCTTTGGGGTTTATTCTGGAGGCTTGTAAATGAAAAGGTGACGTCTGGGAATCAAGACGCCATTTCTGGCTCCAGTTCTACAAGCCACTGTGACCGTGGACGAGTCCCTCCGTTTCTCTGGGCCTCAGCCAGCTCACCGGTGAATTCTGTCCCTGGCAGGTCCCTCCTGTCCTGGCAGTGCCTGCAGCTCGCAGCCCAACACCCTACTCTCCCAAGCGGCCTCTAAACATACCTTGCGGACTCTCGCCTGCGGCTTTGCTCAGAGGAGGCTGGAAACCAATCCGCCTTGGAGAGGTGTCCATGCGATGGTCGGTAAGACCAGATGTCAACTGCACGGGGCGTGACCCAGAGCCCGTGCTCGGGAAGAGCTACTCACGTCACCCTTACTGTTACTAAGCTGCACGTAAAGCCTAGAGCCCTAAACAGACCAGTTAGATACATACACCTTAAACCCTAAAGCCTAATAATAATTAATACTAGCTAGTTAATAATATGAATACCTACGGCGTCGTGTCTCCTGGCTTCACCTAGATTTTCTTCTGGGATCTGACACTAAACACAGAAGGTGCCCCAGAGGCCAGAAAGTTAGGAGATGAAAAGGAGGGTGCCCCAACTTCCCTGACTCCACGTGGGCCCCTTGGAAAGCAGGGCCTGTGGTCCCTGGGCCCTTCCTTCCCCCGTGCTGGGAGCTGGGCTGAGCTGGGAGCTGGGCTGAGCTGAGAGCTGGGCTGGGCTGGGGGCTGGGCTGAGCTGAGAGCTGGGCTGGGAGCTGGGCTGAGCTGGGAGCTGGGCTGAGCTGAGCTGGGAGCTGGGCTGAGCTGGGAGCTGGGCTGAGCTGGGCTGAGCTGGGAGCTGGGCTGGGCTGGGAGGTGCGCTGGGCTGCGAGCTGGGCTTCGTGGGCAGGGGGACGCCAGGCCCAGATCCTGCCCCAGGAGGCAGGTCTGCTAAGTCCCCCGCACTGGGTCTGCCCGGAGGAGCGCTGGGCAGGGGTCGCCCGAGGCCCTGGGCCACGGGCTCCGTTACCGAAATGGAGCTGCTCCCAGCCCCGTGTGGCCTGCCATTCCCAGCCCACAGCCCCGCCCGCCTGGCCGCTCCACAGTCCCCCCTCCGCCACCCCCGCCTGCCTGGCAGGTGCTTCCCTCCCCAGGCAAAGCTCCCACGCGCCGGGCTCTGCCCGCGGCTAGAAGGGGTGGGGGGTAGGGTAAGCCAACAGCAGCCCAGTGCAGGGTCCCTCTGCGCCTCCTCCTGGTCCCCCAGCGACCCTCGGGGGCCCTGCCAGGAGGGGCTGGAGGGGACAGATGGCATCGCTGAGCCCGGGCCAGGTGCCACGAGCAGAGGAACAAAAATAATCCCTGACTTGGCTCCAGGGCTTGCCCCCGGAGGCCTCCCGCTCTGCTCCGCCCCACCTAAAAGCCCACCCAAGGCCACACAACACTCAGCTCCATCCTAGGGACCGCTGATGCTGGTTACTCAGGACTTTTCCAAAGAATTGGGAACTTACCCTGGCTTTTATCAAGATCTTTCTAATAATGAGAATAATAAGCTTCTCAAAAACACCTTCAGGGGCTTCCCTGGTGGTGCAGAGGTTGAGAGTCTGCCCGCCGATGCAGGGGACACGGGTTCGTGCCCCGGTCCGGGAAGATCCCACATGCCGCGGAGCGGCTAAGCCTGTGAGCCATGGCCGCTGAGCCTGCGCGTCCGGAGCCTGTGCTCCGCAATGGGAGAATAATCAGCAGTGTGTCAACATACGTAAAATGGCTGAGCAAGCCTGGGAATGTAAATCTAAAGACAGGTCATGCCCTCTTTTTGCCAAGCCCTGCGGTGAATTACAAATCAAAAAAAAAAAAAAAAAGCACCTTCAGGACAGGAAGGGAACTGTGATCCCCAGGTTATAAATGGAGAACCCAAGTCTCAAGGAGGACCAATAGCTCACCCTGAGAGAGTGACCTCAGATCTAGTCCCCTGCCTGGTCCACTGTGGTGTCCTCAAGACTTGTCTCCTGCTCTCAAAGCCCACCCCCTTCAGTAGCCCTCCACGGCCATCAGTGATCACTCAGCACCCCCGACTCCCCCTAACGCCTGGAGCCCACAACATGCCACTCAGAACGCGGCAACACCTGGTCCTGGAAAAGTGATGGCACCTGTGCCCACCTGTTTCCCCTGCTGGCTGTGAGCTACTTGAGGACGTGATTTTCTCCTACATCCGTGTCCCCCACCAACCACTCCTGGCCCCCACCACTCCTGGCCCCCACCACTCCTGGCTCCAAGCTGGAGACTCAGCAGCACACAGCATCCTTAATTAAGGAGTCAATTCTTCCACTGATCCCCTTTCCTCGGTCAAGGACAAATCTACTACTCGTTTCCTTTTTATCACAATTATCTCTGACTCGTTGGGCGTCAACACATGTTATAACCTCCTCCCCATGACCCTGCCCCCAGACTGGAAGTGATGGAGACTGGAAGGAGCTAGGGAAGTTTATAGGACTCGCCTGGCGTCATCCAGAAAGTTAGGGAGAGACCGTGAGGACGGCGCCTGAGGCTCCCGCCCAGTTACAAGAACAAGAGCTCGGGCATCCAGGCTAAAGGTTCCAGCCACACAGGCCCCTCGGGACGGGGTTCTCACGTCCTGCCCACAGAGGCCTCGGCTCTTAACGCTGAGGCTCCTCTCCTGGAGGCCTTTGGAAGAACCACATTCTTCATCCCAACAACCCCTGTAACTGAGAAGCTATAAGGAAAAGAAAACTTGGGGTTTCCTTCCAGGAACCCGTCCCAATCTTCCAGATACATGAAAATGTGGGATATGGGATATGGTTGGGGCGGCGGGGCATGGAGACTAAGTAATCCGGGAGGAAGGGAGTGGGTCCCCTTCCGCCTCAACCCCAGAACAGGGATCCATCTTCAGGCTGCAGGACTCATCTATGAGGTCCAGTTATCAGGGCAGGTGGGGTCTAGTTTCTGAACCCCAGGTGCTTCACCCAATCTGACTTAGCTGTTACAGAACCCACAGAGCACTGCACTGGACAGTGTGGATTTTCCTCATCCAGCAGACTTCAGAGCTGGGACAAAAATGGCTCTCCCATCATTACCCTGGCTAGTCTCACCAGACCAGGCTCTGGAGAGTGGATCCAGCTGTACAAGAACCACAAAATACTGCACACACTGAAGGAGATAGAGACCTCTGGGGTGCCAGGGTGGGGAGGGCAGGGGCAGTCATCTCTGAGCCTTTGCTGGCCGGACCTCATTCCTTAAACAAGAACAGGAAGGGAGATCAGGAACAGTGGGCCCCAGCCTCCCTCCAGCCCCGTCCCCCTCTTCCCTCCAGCCTCTGAGTTCACGCACATTGTTTTCCGGCTGAGGCCAGGCCTCTGTACTTAATTCCCGACACCAGTCCAACCACAAACATCTACGGAGGGCGGAGGGAAATGGAAGAGGTCCGTAAAAGGGAACAAAAAAGTTCAGCTCTAAGAATAAAGTCTGAGGACTTCCCTGGCGGTCCAGTGGTTGGGACTCCACGCTTCCGCTGCAGGGGGCACATGTCTGATCCCTGGTCAGGAACTAAGATCCCACGTGCCACGCTGGGAGGGAGGGAGGGAGGGAGGGAGGGAGGGAGAGAGAGAGAAAGAAAGAAAGAAAAAGAAAGAAGGGTCTGAGGTCTAATGTCTCACATGGTGACTACAGTTGCTGAATTTTCTCACACACACACACAAAAGAAAAACATGTGAGATGAGAGATGTGCTAATTAACTAGATGGAGGGGACCCTTTCACAATGTATATGCACGTCAAATCACCAGACCCTTGAAGAATCTTATAGTTCTAGATGTCAGTTATGCCTCAGGAAAGCTGAAATTACCTACTATATGCCAGGCTCAGGGTATGAGGTCACTAGGACATGGTTCTGCCCTCAATATACTTCAGTCTGTGGGTTCCAGGGGGTCCCTGCAACGATGCAAGTACAGTCCACCCCTTATTATCCACAGAACCGTCAGATTCCGTGTTTGCAAATTCGTTCACTCACTAGAATCCGTAACCCAAACTGACACTGGCGGTGCTTCCCAGTCACTCGGACACGTCCCTGCGCTGAGCGGCCGTCATCCGTGGTCCACCTGAGGTCAAGCAAGCCCGCCCTGCCTTCCGGTTTCAGCTCAGACCCCAAACAAGCGTCCGTCCTTTTCCCGGTCTATTTAGTGCCATGCTTTTCCCATTTTTGTCTTTTTGTTGTTGATCTCACTGTTTAAAATGGCCCCCAAGTGCAGTGCTGGGGGGGCTGCCTGGTGTCCCCAAGTGCAAGGAGGTCGTGATGTGCCTTATGGTGCCTTATGGAGAAAATACACGTGTTAGATAAGCCTTGTCCAGGCGGGAGTGATGGTGCTGTTGGTCGTGAGTTCAATGTTAATGAATCAACAATCTATTTAAATTAGGTGTCTCTGAACAGAAACACACATAAAGCAAGGTTATGAATTAAATGGATGACAAAAATGTTGCAACCAGAGCCTCACAGGAACCTAACCCGTGTCTGCCCTCAGGACACTGGTTCAGTACATGCTAATTCACATTCTCAGTAACTTTATAGGAATCAGGAATGACAAGAATCCAGCGCACCAGGGAGAGTAACACGTTAAACCATTACAGGTAAACATCTTGGGGGGAGGGGGAGGATTTCAATAGACACTGAGCTCAAGACCCTGGGAAAATCACACCTGGTGGAGAAAGACATGCCCCAAGGCAGCCAAAAGGTGGAGACAACCCAAATGTCCTTCAACAGACTAAGGAATAAACAAAAGGTCATCTATCCATACAGTAAACTATTATTCAGCTTTAAAAAGAAATGGAGGGGGGGGGCTTCCCTGGTGGTGCAGTGGTTTAGAGTCCGCCTGCCGATGCAGGGGACACGGGTTCGTGCCCCGGTCAGGGA
>NW_006797390.1:6560600-6574545 GCF_000442215.2 Lipotes vexillifer
GTGCTCCGCAACGGGAGAGGCCACGACAGTGAGAGGCCCGCATACCACCAAAAAAAAAAAAGGAATGGGGGGGGCGGAAAGGGAGTTCCCTGGCGGTCCAGTGGTTAGGACTCCACGCTTTCACTGCTGTGGGCCCGGGTTCAATCCCTGGTCGGGGAACTGAGATTCCCAAAAGCCATGCGGCACGGCCAAAAAGATACAAAAATAAAAATAAATAAAAATAAAAAGCAATGAAATTCTGACACATGTTACAACATAAATGAACTTGGGGGCATTATGCTAAGTGAAATAAGCCAGACACATAAAGGATGAATATTCTATGATTCCACTTCTATGAAACACCTAAAACAGGCAAATCCATAGAGAATGTAGAAGACAGGTTATGAGGGGTGTGGGGTGAGGGGGAAGTTCTGTAATGGGGACAGAGTTTCTGTTTGGGATGACGAAAAAGTTCTGAAGACCGATGGTGATGGTAACACAACACTGTACTTAATGCTACTGAACTGTACACTTAACAACGGTTAAAATGGTACATTTTATGTTGTGCATATTTACCACATTTTTTAAAAAAGGGTCAACAGGAGATAGAAGGGAAAAAGAAATGGATGGAGAGGGGAGAGGGGGTCACTCCAGGAGCCTGGAGCCCAACATACAGGAGAGAAAGGAAGTTGGCCTACGTATAACCAGAAATGCAGAGAGAGAAGGCGGGCAAGCCCCCAGGATGGAAGGAAGGAGATTAGAAACAACCCACAGGTAGCGGACGGGCTGGGCAGGGCCCGGCAGCCAGCTGGAGAAAGCTGGCCCCCGTGTGACTCAGAAGGCCAGCCGGGGCTTGCTGGAGGCCAAATACGAAACCACCCAGAAACTGAGGTCATGAGGCCCAAACGCCCCACCGTCCTTCGCGCCAGGCAGGGCCCCTTCCTCTCCGAAGGCGCGCGCAGCTCTGGGAAAGCTGGGCGTCAGGCCGGCTGGTCTATCGTGAAGGAGTTCAGGGTCACAGGACCTGGGCTTTGTTGTTTGTTTGTTTAAATATTTATTTATTTGGCTGCGCCGGGTCTTCGTTGCAGCACGTGGGCTCAGCAGTTGCGGCACGCGGGATCTTTAGTTGCGGCATTCGGGATCTACTTCCCTGACCCGGGATCGAACCCAGGCCCCCTACACTGGGAGCGCGGAGTCTTAACCACTGGACCACTGGGGAAGTCCCAGGACCTGAGCAGCTATACGTTCACCTCCCGAAGCTCCTGTTTGCTCATCCCTCAAACTGGGACCAGACACCCCTTGCGGAGCGATGATGGAGGACCAGTGTGATGAAACAGGCAAAGCTCTGGAGGGCAGCAGCGCGCCCCTCCCTCCCCTTTCAGTGGGGAGGCTGATCATACCTCTCAACAGGGCAGGATGGGGAGGGGGTGAAAGCGAAGAAGGCAAAAGGAGGGGGTCCCACAGTCCTTCCCAGTGTGAGCGCCTGCGGGAACCAAAGCCACAGGGAGCCGGGGCAGCCGGGAGGGTGGCGCTGTGCAGCCCGGCGCCAGAGGCCTGGCTGGGCCTCACACTGGCACTCACGCCGGCCGGGCCATTCCACTCCCTTGGGCTGTGTCCTTGAATATACACTTGCAGAGGGGATAAGGTCTCTCCTCCTCACAGGGCTACCTTGAGCATCAGGATCAATCCTGGCCGGCCTCTGTGCCGGCTCCTCGCGGGATGATGGAGGCATGAGGGAGGGGGACAAGGACAGTGCGAAGCATCCTCCCCTGGACAGCAGGGAGGTTTAGAGCGGGAGGAGTGAGGGGCACAGAAAGGAGGAAATCGGTGGAGAGGGAAGCAGGCCAGAGGGACGGGTCAGCAGGGAGGGGCAGAGCGCCTCAGAGAAGTAGGCGGAGATGAGATTCCTGAGCAGATACAGGCCCCCAGCCCAACCCTCAGACACCCACCCCAGAGGGGCGGCGGGGGTTAATGAGGGCGGGGCTCCAGCGCCCCACCCCCCTCACCTCTGCCACCGCCAGCCACCCAGCGGCCAGGGCTGTGAGTGTCTGTGGGCCTATAGCCCTAAGGCATCCAGGAAGTGCACTAGGAAAGGGGCCCTGGTGGAGCAGCACAGGAGCCCGCCCTTCTGATCTCACAAGGAGAAGAAATCAGTCCCACCTTCAGCCTTGCCATGATTCGTGGGGACACTTCCCCTCTCTGGACCTCAGTGTCCCCACTTACAAAGAGAAAAGGCGGGGAAAGGGGAAGATCATTCACGATGAAAAAGAAATGCGCTCTCAAGTCAGGGGAGAACGTGGAGGAAACGTAGCGGCATATCCCTAAGTGAAGCCCATCTGAAGCCACACCTGGAAAGGCTGCAGACTGTACGACAAAGACCACACAGCATTCGGAGGTGACGCCATGGGAACAACAGAAGATCAGTGGAGGCACGAGCAGGTGGGACACAGGAGTTCCAGGGCAGTGAAGCCACTCCGTCTCGGGCTGTAATGCCACCATTACATGCGACGAGACATGTGTCCAAACCCACAGAACACACCGCACACACAGCAGGCCCTAATATAAACTGTGGACTTTAATTAATAGCATATCAATCCTGGCCCATCAAGGTAACAAATATGCCACACAGGGCAAGATGTTCATAAGCAGAAAGCGGGGAGGAGGGAGGGTATTCTGTGTAATTTCTGCTCAACTTTTATGTAAACCCAAAACCGCTCAAAGTAATAATAACAACAAAGGCTACTGACTTAAAAAAAAAGTGGAAAAGACTGTATATATGTATAACTGAATCATTTTGCTGTACAGCAGAAAGTAACACAACATTGTAAATCAACTCTACTCCAATAAAATACATTTAAAAAATAATAATAAAGTAGGCAGTTCCCTGGCAGTCCAGTGGTTAGGACCTGGCGCTGTCACTGCCAAGGGCCCAGGTTCGATCCCTAGTCGGGGAACTAAGATGCCACAAGCCGCACAGGGCGGCCAAAAATAAATAAATAAAGATAAATATACATTTGGGGAAGCTGGAAGAAAAAAAAAGATGGGAGGAGTAAGCCTTGCGTTTATTTCTCCTCTGGGCTCTTCCCAGGATTCTAAAATAAAGTCACACAAGTACTGGAGGCCAAGGGACTGCACCAACCCACTGGGCTCCCTCTGGACGGGCCTGTCCTGTGGAATCCAGATCTCACAAGAGATCAAGGACCCGGAGCCTTGGAAACTCCTCACAAGGCGAATCCCCTCCCCTGCACCGCTGCGCCCACAGTGTGCAGGACCGTGCCCACGTGCCAGGACTGGGGCTGTGCCCGCACCGGTGCCCCTGCAGCTCAGCCTCCCCCCACCCCCGCCAGGGAGGAGCCCTCAGGGGCATCAGGGAGCCACGGCAGGGCGAGGGCTCAGGGGGAGCCCCAAAGAGCAGCACGCGAGCCCCATCCTCAGCTCTGCCCGCTCTCTAATCATCTCCGGGAAAGGTCTGCCCAGGAGAGAATGAAGACCCCTGCATCTGGCAGCACCACGGCCCCCAGGACACAGGCAAGGGACAGGCTGGAGGAGGTTAACGGAGAGGCAGCACCCACCCCACCCTGGGTCATTTTCATAGGAATGTCCTTCTGTCTCAGAGCCACCCTGCCTGCACCAGGGTAGAAATTCCAATGGCCCAGGGCCCTCAGACCCTAGGCTGAGGTCACACCAGCGAAGACCCACCCTGACCCAGAAACCCACCCCACTGATTCCACTCTGCACCAGCCACACCCCCGCCCAGCCCTCCACCCGGCAAAGTCCCCGCCTCCGATTCCAGAATGCCTGCTCACCCAGTTTGGAAACAAGGCCACGTAAGCGGCTGATACCCCAGGCTGTGCACAAGCATTCACTGTTCTGATGGGCCTGGCCAGCCTGGCCAGCGAGACACCACCGGGACCTCCAGTTCTGAAGCAGCTGCTGCGCCAGGAGTGGGACCTCAAGGAAGACCCGGTCCCCTCACCTTTTCCATAGGTCTTTCTCTAGGGGACCCCCATGTCCCACCTCAACCCGGTCCCACCTTTGCCCTGAAGAAAGGCCAAGGCTTAGGACACCAAACTCTTATCCCACACCTAGCATCTTCTTTTGGAGATTTTCTCCTTAAGTGAATTTCCCCAACATTTGTAAATCACACGTCTGACAGGGGACTTGTATCCAGAATATTAAAGAACCCTCATAACAGAACAATCGAACGAAAAAAATAGGCAAAGGGTCTGAACATACATCTCACCAAAGAAGTTGTATGAATGGCAAATGAGCACCCGAAAGGACGTTCCACATTGTAGCCATCAAGGAAATGCAAATTAAAACCTCAAGGAGATTCTACTACACCCCTACGCCGATGGCACAAACAAGACAGAAAGAAACCTGACAACACCAGCGCTGCTGAACATACCAAGTGATGGAACTCTGACGTTCTGCTGGGAGAAATGCCAAACGGTACACGTGCGGAAACAGTTTGGCAGTTTCTTAAAGCTTTAAACATACATGTATTGCGTGACCCAGCAATCCCACTCCTAGGTATTTATCCAAGAGAAATGGAGACCTGTGTTTGCACAAAAACCTGCACACCAGTGACGACAGCAGCTTTACAAAATCATCAAAGTCTGGAAACCACGCCAAAGTCCTTCAACCAGCAAATGGCCAAGCACAGTGTGGGACGCCATGTAACAGGGTCCTTATTTTATTTTTTATTTTTGGGCCACATCACATGGCATGCAGGATCTCAGTTCCCCGACCAGGAATCGAACCTGTGCCCCATGAGGCGGAAGCTCCGAGTCCTAACCACCGGACCGCCATAAAATTCCCTATGACGGGGTCCCTGTGACTCAGCAATGAAAGGGAACTAACTTCTGACCCACACACCACCTGAGTGGAGTCAGCAGAGCCCAAAGCTACATGCTGTATGATTCCACCTGACGCTCTGGACAAGGCAAGACCACAGCAGTGAGAACAGATCGGGGAGGGCAGGGTGGGCATGGGGCGAAGGGGCTGCAGCGTTGAGGAGCCATCTGGGGAGATGGTCGGTTGTGGACCCTGACCATGGTGGCGACCGCCCAACTCCGTGCGTATGTCAAAGCTCATAGGACTACACATCACAAGGAGTAAACTCGGCTGCATGTAAATTAAAAACGAAACTTTTAACAAGTCCTCCTTATTCTACCCAGAGTATCCGGAAAATGGACTGTGTTCATGAAGTCCCTCCTCTAGTCATTTCATGCCCACAGCCCTGAAACACTACTTTTCCTGTCTTCTCGCAGATATTTCTCCTGCCCTCTTCCTTCCTCCCTCTTTCCTTCTCTCTGTCCCTCTTACACATGTACACACTCAGCTGTCAAAAACCTACCCAGCCTTCAAAGCCAGCGCCAAGTGGCTCCTCTTCCATGAAGGCTTCCCTGACTGCTCCCAGCCCCTTCAGGATGAATCCTATTTACCAGGTATCCCCTCTGCACTTGCCTATGCTGCTGCTTCTTTCCTTCTTTCTTTCTTTCCTGGCCGCACCATGTAGCACGCGGGATCTTAGTTCCCCAACCAGGGATGGATCCTGTGCCCCCCGCAGTGGAAGTGCGGAGCCCTAACCCCTGGACCGCCAGGGAAGTCCCTTGTCTGTGCTTCTCATTGGCCCTTCAAGCACCCCGCAGGCTCTCAGCGTTCGTTACTCAGTCCATCTCCTCTGCTGGATCGCAGGCTCCTTGAGCACCTGCCACGTGCCCCCCGCTGCACCTGGCACAGGCCGGGCACACCGTGGGTGCTCTGTGACCACTGAGGGCAGGTGCAAGCGGAGGGGGCTGATGCCAAGGAGAGCTGGTGCTGCTGCGGCTGGCGGAGCTCCGCGGGGGGTGTCAGAAGCACTCAAACCTCCAAGTCAACACGAGGTCACGCGATTTTCCAGGACACTTTTCTTCCTCCTTGCCACGAAGCACAGCTCCGAGCCCCGAGGAGACAGAGGCTCAGGACACACCTGTTGAGGGACGGGACCCTGTCCCATCATCGGGGGCTGGCATTTCTCTCCCAGGAGGTGGCCCTCTGTGCAGCAACAACAGATCAGCCCATCTGATCTGAATCCATTTCACTCTGTAGAACTACGGGCACCGGTAGGGACCCCCAGGGACCACGGGGCCCCTCTATGGCTGGGCTTTCCCAAGCACAGCACTGCCTCTCCAGGGGTTAAGGACCAGTTATAGGTCATTCACCTGATAAACACTTATACAGTGTTTAATATGTGCCAGGCAAAGAAACCAAGCACTTTACAGATATTGCCTAATTTAATCTTCACATCAACCATATGGGGTTGGCACTGTTATTAGTATTGCCCCCATTAATAACAGGGGAAAATAAGGGACTTCCCTGGCGGTCCAGTGGTTAGGACTCCACGCTTCCACTGCAGGGCGCATGGGTTGTATCCCTGGTCGGGAACTAAGATCCCGCAAACCGCGTGGCTCGGCCAAAAAAAAAAGAAGGGGGCGGGGTGGGGGGGAGAAATAAGACACACTGCAGCCTGGAAACTTGCCCAAGGCCACATAGCTGAAGAGCAGCAGGTAGGGGCTTCAAACCCAGGCAGGCAGGCTGGCTGTGAAGCTATACTGTCCAAACACTGGCCACAGCTAGTGGGCACTTGAAGCGTGGCCAGTGCAACAGAGACGTGCCGTTGAGTGTAAAACACGGGCTGGATCCCAACCCTTTTTATGAAAAACAATGTAAACTATCTCATTAATATTGTTTTACTATTGATTACACGTTAAGCGATAATACTTTAGACACTGTAGTTTAATAGAAAATATTATTAAAATTCATTTCACTAGGGAAGGGTGGGGGAAGGGACAGTTAGGGAGTTTAGGATCGACACGTATACATGGCTATATTTAAAATGGGTAACCAACAAGGACCTACTGTATAGCACAGGGAACTCTGCTCACTATTATGTTAACAACCTAATGGGAAAATGTACAACTGAATCATTGTGCTGTACACCTGAAACTATCACATTGTTAATCAACTATACTCCAATGTAAAATAAAAAGTTTAAAAAAAATTCATTTGACTAGCTTCTTTGCACCTCTTAAATGTGGCTCCCAGCTCACGTACAATTTCACATTCCCAGCGAACAGCACCGCCTCCGGGGTCTGTGCTCGCAGCCACTACCCGACGCCGGGGCATCTTCCCCTGACCCTGACGCCCGTCCACCCAGCTTGCACAAGGGTGACGCGGGCCAGGCAATGCCGCCCACACCTCCCTGTGCTGCATCCTCCACCCGCTGGGACACTGCTCCTTCCCCCACATCTTTCAGCCTCGCCTCCGGCAGGATGGATCTCCCCGAGGGCCAAAGTAGGAAAACACCTCCCTCCTCGCCTAGTGGGGTCCCCACCTGCCACATGTGGAGGAACTGAGGCCAGGATCATAAGGGGGAGGCAGAGGCCCCAGAGGTCATCTGATCCCACCTCCCATCCAGCGCAGAGACGTCCGGCAAAGCATCCCTAACTAGTTCTGCACAGAAACAGAAATTCTGTGTAGTTCCACCTGGTCCTGCCTCCTGAAATCACGGATGGATCTGCTGTTCCTGCAAGGAGGGCTGCCTCCTGGGAGAGAAATGCCAGCACCCACCCCGGCTCCAAACTCGGCTGAGATGCTCGAAGCTCAGTGTTTCCTAGGTCCGGTGTGTCCACCCACCAAAACCAGAGGAGGCTCCCAGTGTGGCCGGAGCACTGCACTGGACTCGAGCCTTTCTGACGCAAGCTCCACACACCACAGGGCGCAAAGGGAAGCGCGTGATGGACCCGGGTCCAAACTTAAACCCCCGCATCCATCTCTGTGTAGCTTCTTCCTCCTCTGTAAAGGAGACGTTCAAAAAGTAACAGCGGCTTCCCTGGTGGCGCAGTGGCTGGGAGTCCGCCTGCCGATGCGGGGGGCGCGGGTTCGTGCCCCGGTCCGGGAGGATCCCGCGTGCCGCGGAGCGGCTGGGCCCGTGAGCCATGGCGGCTGGGCCTGCGCGTCCGGAGCCCGTGCTCCACAACGCGAGAGGCCACAACAGTGAGAGGCCCACGTACCGCAAAAAAAAACAAAAAAACAAAAAATAACAAACCCGCCTCGCAGGGCTGCTGTGAAGATTAAAAGAGAGATGTCGAGAGAGATGTTTAGGATAACACCTGGCATCCTGTGGGCACTTAATAAATGCTCATTTCCCTTCCCCTTCCTTCATCAACCAAAAACCCCAAGGTTTTGTTTTTTTTTTTTTCCCCCACAAGAATGGACAGTAAGTTCCTATTCTATATAATTGATATTATGAACTTAAATGCAGGATTTTACACGTAAACTTTTTAGGTTTCATCTTGAGATATGAAGACATGTTTAATATCGCTAGATGCCAAGTTATTTTGAATGGCTAAAAATTGAAAACAATTTTTTTCAAAGTCCAGTACAGGACAGTTAAATAAGGTATTGTCATATGGTGTAATATTATTCAGATCCTTAAAATTACAATTTTCAATAATTTATATACTCACTCTATAGTATAGAGTAGTTAAAAAAAACAAGAATAGAGTATAATTGCAATTATGTTAAAATATATAGAATTGCATGAACACAAGTTTGGAGGGACATATACCAAAATATTAACGGTACTCATCCCTGAGTTGTGGCACTATGTACCATTTTATTTTCTCCTTTATATATTTCTTTATTTTCCTGGTGTTCTATAATGAGCATGTATTAATCTTAACGGAAAATTTATTTTAATTTCAGGGCTCTGCTTAATCTCAGGACTCTAGTCAATTGAAATGATTTTGAATCCTGGTTCTGTCATCCAATAGGCTTGTTATCCTAAACATGCACAGAACTGATAGAGGACAAAGCCAAAAAAAGATGTGACATATATCACTAGAGACCTCGCCCCAGGGTGAGGTGAGCTCAGTACCTGGGGTGGTCTTTCAACCGGTTACAAATGCATCTTACTGCTGCCATCAGCCAGAACACACTCAATTCTCTTGAACCCAAATTAGGTTATTTTCCCACGACTTGGTAGTGAACCCACGTTGGCTACTAGTTACCTCAACTTCATTTCTCATGTCCCCACAGACTGTATGTTCAAATATCTGACCTGAAATTTGGCCAGGGATGAATAAGAAGCTTACCAGCCGGCCATTTCAGGACCCCGGTCTTGGCCCCTTGAAGACATGAACCAGGACAGCATTTGTTATCCTGCCGTCCTCACCTCCTCCCAGACCCCAGAAGCTTCACTCAGGTCCCCAAAACACGATCTGTGAGAATCTGGCCACCTTAGCTCAGGAAAAGCGACTCAAGTGTGGTCCAGCGCACCTCGTCCTCCAAGGTTGGCCTTCACCCCTCTCACAGGTCTGCTCTACCTGACAAAGATGAGGGCGTGGTAAGGGCGCTTCACCTCAGAGAGCATTCCGCCACCTGCCCCCCAGCCTGCCCCCGTTGTCCTCCTGTTCTGACTGTAGCTCAGAAAAATCCCTTTCTGTTGTCCAGCTGACCCAGGCCGGCTGCTTCCCCACCTGGAGCTCTGCCCACAGCCCAGTCAACTATTACTCAAGGCTCAACGCCAAGATGGCCATCAGCCGGGGAGGAACACGACCGGTCTTTTATCCTGGGGGATTCACGGGACGATTCACGCAAACATCTCGGGGGCTTGCGGGAACACAGCGCAGTTCTGGCAGGGGTGGGCCAGGCGGGCAGACACTGGGACACCTCGGCTGAGAAGGCAAAGCAGAGGGTTCAGCCAGAGGATGGGCTTCAGCAGCTCAGGCTTCTCTGAGTCAACAGGGCCCCTGCAGAGGAGAGGCCCACCCTGTGTGTCACCGGCCCCTCCCCAGTGCCCTTCGCACTGCCCCCAACACCCTGCCTTTCCTTCAGGCCGGATATGCATCCCCTCCCCCACGAGGGTCACCCAGCCTCAGCACAGCTCCCATTTCCTGCCCCTGGTGACTCCTCTGAAGTCTATTGTTCGAGTGAAGTTTGGGTCAAAGGAAGGCGAGTCCCCACCCATGGGGGCCCGCCCACCCTCAGCAGCCTGCACTGCAGGGAGCCGGACCCATCCTCCTGATGTATTGAAGGCCAGAGGATGTTGAGCAAGGCCCTTGGGGGCTGGGATTCTGGTGGAAACGCTCCCAAAGGGCCAGTCGCTACAGCTGAGGGCTCCAAGCCCATATCCCTAATATCTACGTGGAAAAACCAAAAGCGTGCAAAGAGTTGTCATTTCAGAAGCCGTCAAGGCAAAGCTGGAATGAGAGCCTAGGAGCTGGAGACTATGCCTGGCTACACAGCCCTGCCCCACCTCCACCTGGGCCCCTGAACTGGTCACACCCTAGAGGGAAGGGGGGGCCCCCCAGACAGCAGCTGTTCAGCTACAGTTTCAGAGCCTTAAAGGGAGCTGTGGTCCCAACGCCTGCCAGCAAAGGGTCACAGGGGGCAAAGGAAGGCAGGAGGCACAGTGCGCCAGCCTCCACGCCTGTTAGACGAAGGTGGCCAGGAGTCTGGGCATTGGGACCCACAGAGCAGGAGACGGCGCAGGAGACAGAGTGGACCAGAATGGACCAGGGTGGACTCCAGTCCCAGCTGTGCCACTCACCAGCTTTGTGACCTTAAGCAAGCTACTGTCCCACTAGGGCTTCAGTTTCCCATCTTTATTATTTTTAAATTTTTTATTGAAATATAGTTGACTTACAACATTGTATTAGTTTCAGGTGTACAGCAAAGTGATTCAGTTATTTTGCGTGTGTATGTATATATATTCTTTTTTAGATTCTTTTCCATTATAGGTTACTCCAAGATACTGAATATAGTTCCATGTGCTATACAGTAGGTCCTGTTATTTATCTATTTTATATATAGCAGTGTATATCTGCTAATCCCAAACTCCTAATTTATCCCTCCCCCACCCCTTTCCCCTTTGGTAAGGGTAAGTTTGTTTTCTATGTCTGTGAGTCTATTCCTGTTTTATAAATAAGTTCTTTTGTACCATTTTTTAGATTCCACATATAAGTGATATCATATGGTATTTGTCTTTCTCTGTCTGACTTACTTCACTTAGCATGATCATCTCTAGGTCCATCATGTTGCTGCAAATGGCATTATTTCATTCTTTTTCATGGCTGAGTAGTATTCCACTGTATATATGTACCACATCTTCTTTATACATTCATCTGTCAATGGACATTTAAGTTGCTTCCATGTCTTGGCTATTGTAAATAGTGCTGCTATGAACACTGGGGTACATGTACCATTTCGAATTAGTTTCCTCTGGATATATGCCAGGAATGGGATTGCAGGACCATATATTTTTAGTTTTTTAAGGAAGCTCCATACTGTTCTCTGTAGTGGCTGCTCCCCACCTCTAAAATGAGCGAGTGGGCTTCCCTGGTGGCGCAGTGGTTGGGAGTCCACCTGCCGATGCAGGGGACACGGGTTCGTGCCCCGGTCTAGGAGGATCCCACATGCCGCAGAGTGGCTGGGCCCATGAGCCATGGCCGCTGAGCCTGCGCGTCCGGAGCCTGTGCTCCACAATGGTAGAGGACACAACAGTGAGAGGCCCGCGTACCGCAAAAAATAAATAAATAAATAAAAATAAAATGAGTGAGTTAGGTGCTGACGTTAGAGTTCACTAATGTTCAGCGAGTTCACCCTGGGGTCAAGGCAAAACGGTAATTAGAACATAGGAGTTGGAGACCCTGTGCTCTGCGGTGACAAAGCCGGGCTCCCACCTCCACCTGGGCCACTAGCCACCCTGGTTCCTAAGTCTGAGGGAAGAAGCCTGTAGGGCCTGGCGTACAGCAAACGCTCAAGCCATTTGGCTAAATAAACATGAATGGCAGGGCAGGGTTTAGCAAAGGGTGTTCAGAGAAGTTCCCAGGAAAAAATGCTGAAACAGGCTTAGGAAACACTGGCTGCTGCGCCTCTGGCTGTGCCAGGCACGGTGCGAGGTGCTCTGCAAACACTGAATTTTCACCACCAACTTTTCCAATAGATACTAATGAACTCCTCCCATATTACTCATCAGGAAACCAAGCCTGAAGCCTTAAAGGTAGCGAGTAACTGTCAGGATTTATACCCTGGTACGTGTGACCCCAAACCTGAACCCGCTCTACTCCATCTTTAGACCAGACGCCCTTGAAGCCCCACCCACACCTGGCCTGAGCCGGTGAGTGGGGAGGTGGCCCCCAGCAGCACACCTGTGTCCTCAGGGTGCGTGGAGGAGGGGCGGCGAGTCCCCACCCCCTGGCAGTGTGTGGTCCCTTCCTTTCAAGAAGCCATAAACATTATGCCCACAGCATCTGGCTGTGAGAATGTAGAAAGAGCTCGATAAGGGGTCGGCCTGCGTTCCCCCCGCCCATCCCCATCACGTGCTGTCAATCTCACACTGTGGCCCATCTCCTGGGCATTGTGGCTCTCGCCCTACCCAGCTCCCTCCTCTAAAATGTTTCACATGGTGAAACCCCAATGGAGAGAAAACAGAAAGCAAAGCCGAAAGGAAGAGATGGGGAAACAGAGATATCCCACAAGGTTCTCCTCACAGGTCAACCAGCAAGTCAGAGGCAGCCTTCCCTCCCAGGCTGGCACGAAAGCATCTTTGCAATGCTCAGGACAGTGCCTCCTGGTCTAGCAAGTCTCCAAGGAGAATTCTTCCTTTGGACTGTCCCAGCAGCTCTAAGGAGAGCTGGGCCAGGAGAAAGTAGTTCGATTCCTCCTTGTTCTTGGGGCCAAATTTAAAAGCACTGTCTAGACAAATACTGTGTGATATCACTTACATGTGGAATTTAAGCAACAGACTAGTGAATATAACAAAAAAGAAGGACTCACAGATATAGATATGAGCAAAACTGGTGGTCGCCAGTGGGGAGGGGGCGGGACAATTGGGGGGGGAGGGGAGGTACAAACTATTGAGTGTACCATAGGCTACAAGGATGTGTTGTACAACACAGGGAATATAGCCCATATTTTGTTGTAACTGGAAATGGAAAGTTACCTCTAAAAACTGCATAAAATTTTTTAGAAGTTAAAAATAAATAAGTAAAATAAAAACATTGTTTACACAAATCTCAACATTCAAAATGGTCTCTTTCTGGGGGGGTCCAACCCCACAAACATCCCCAAATCTCACTACCGTCACGAAAGGCAAGAATCTCAACTTCCCTTAACTTTCTGCTCAGGCAGAACAAAACCGACCTCCCTAGAAAGACAGCTGCCTGGAAGAGGCAGGTGTGGACAGCTTCCTTCCAGCTCCGCGAGTCCAGGGCGAGTGGAGCCTGGGGGCCACACACTCCCACAGCCAACTACTCCCGTACACACACCACCAGGGACACTGTCTCCTGCCCCCGCTTCAGCAGGGAGCAAGGACAGTCCCGCCCAGGGACAACATCCTCGCGGGGAAAACGCACACTGAGAGACGTGGCATCTCGCAAGTCCTCAGAGACACTCGGTCCTCAGACAAACGGCACTCCCCTCCAGTGGAAACGCGCTCCCGTTCAACACAAACAAATCCGCCTCCTGGAAGCCAGGTGAGTCATCTGCGAGCCGGTGTCACCCTCACATACACTCGAAGCTAAGGAGGCAGGACAGCCAGACGCCACGTGAACTCATCACTTACCCTCCGGGTCTGGCCCGAACCCCCTGACACACGAGTGCACGGAGGCGCGAGTCCCGGGTCGGCCCACCCGCCGGGGAAATATTCGCTTCGGGGTCTGGGAGCTCTGCTCCCCAGACTCACTGGTCCCCAGCGTAGAACGCACCAGGCTTCTCAAGCGCTGGGGAGCTGGGACCTTTTGCCGAGGTCCCCTCCGCTCTCGCAAAGCCTCGGCACTGCAAACCGCCAAGGCACCCACCTCCAGGGCTCTCCTTCCGAGCCCGAGAGGCGCCCAGCAGGAAAGAGGCGCGGGTGCCGGGTCTCTCCTGCCGCCGGCGTCCTCGGCTCCGCCTCCGGTCCTTTCGGCTCCGCGCGCTC
>NW_006797390.1:6575420-6581239 GCF_000442215.2 Lipotes vexillifer
GGGACGCGGGGAGGGGCCGCGGGCGCGGGGCGGGCGGCGCCGGCGGGGGGCGGCCACGGGGACTGTGGGCTGCGACCTCGGCGTCCTGCTCCGGCTTCGGCCGCCGCCCCGCACACGTGCTTCCCCTTTGATCTCGGCCCAGACTCTCTTCCTCCTCCCCTGGCCCGGCTTCCCGCCGGTCCTGGCCAGCCCCCCGCTCTCGGCCGAGGCCGGAACCCTTCCCCCTGACCCGCGGGCCGGCCTCTGGCCTCGCGCCCGGCCGGCAGCACGCCTCTCCCTCCGCGCCGGCCCCAAAAGGACGGGCGAGGGCGGACGTCCGGCGCGCGGGCAGCAGCTCGCTTCCCCGCGGTGCCCACCGGGGACCCCGCTCGCGGGCCCAGGACGCAGGAGCTCCGCGCGCACCTGCGTGCCCTCCCCGCGCGTTCCCTTTAGCCGTTCCCTTCCGCCCCGCGCGGACCTGCGACGCTGTCGCCGCCGAGAGCGGCGCACGTGAGGAGAGGACGCCCGAAGTGACTGGCGTGTGGCGCGGCAGGAGACGCGTCTAGCCCTTATCCCACATCTGTTATGCGCCCACCGGACACTGTGAAAATAGTGAAGGACAAGACCTCAGCACCTGCCCTCTCAGAGCTTTTGCCATTTAGCTGGGAAAACTCGGTCTGTGGAGGAGCATCGCCAGAAAGTGGGGAGTCCGGGTCTTAAACACGCCAGGTGGCTTTAGTCTCGTGATGGATTACAACAGCGGTGCCAGTTGTGGAGATCACTGTATCGCATTTGGGCTGTCTCACGGGGCTTCTGTTTGGAAGTCTTCAGAACACACTGGCTTAATGCAGGGTGTAATCACATACCTCTGTCATCCACCTTGTTGGGAAGTTGAAACCAAAGGACTTCTGCCCTTTTCCAAAAATCAGATCCAACCTCAGCCTTATCACTTAACCCTGTATTGTCCGGGGGTCCAGATCTTATCTCCCTTACCAAACAGAAACTTCCTTGGAGACACAGTAAATGTCCAATTTATCTTATCTTTCACCAAGCTCCAGCTTGGTGCCTGGGATAGATAAATGCGTAATAAGTGTTAAGTTAAAACCAAAAAAAAGAAAAGAAAAGAAAAACCAGAAACCTACTACCACAGAGGATCTTGAAAGTGCTATAAATGCTGAAGTTGTTTCCAAGAGAGGTGTTCCAAAGGTGTTTTGAGTGATCACAGCATCACTGGACAAAGTACCCAATCTCTTAAGGTGAAGACTTTGAAGGAAGCAGGTCTCATTTGGATATAAATTCTGGTCTGCTTGTTAAATGATGGGTCTCATCAGGGCTTGGTCACACCTCCTCCACATGAAAAGTCTGCAGCGCAGGACAGTGTGCAGGCACTGAATGATGCACAAACGGTAGCACTGGCTACTTAGTGTAACAACCATTTGTTGTGTCCGTGAGCTTTGAGCACCATAGGGGAACCCAAGGGAATGCACAGTGAAATCCAGGTTGCAGAGGCGTGCTCTAGCTCTTGAAGGATAAATGAGAGTTCGCTGAATTGAGTCTGGAAGACTCACTAAGGCTGGTAGCCTGTACACTAGGGGAGTTTAGGAAAAGTCTAGTAAGCTGGTGTGGCTGGGGAACAGGAGGCGGGGAGGATGGATTACAACAGCAGTGCCAGTTGTGAAGATCACTGTATCCCGTGCTGAAGAGGGGGCATCCAAAGGGCCCTTGGGACACAAGTGTGACATAATCGGCACCTCCATCAGAAAGACCCCCCTCGACTGGACTGCAGGTGTTAGGGCTGGATTGGAGAGTCAGGGTAGTGGTCCTGAGGATGAGGATGAGGGAAGGGGTCCAGGAAATAGTCCAGAGGCAAAGTCAACAGAAATGGTGACTAAGTTGGCTGTGAGGTGAGAGAGGAGACAAAAATCACCGAACTTTGACAGCTGAATGATTGGTGGTACCATTAGCAAAGATAAGAACTCAAACAAAGAGAGGACTATGTTGGATTGGAGGGTCAGTCCAGCTGGGCTCAGAGGGCTGGGAGGAAGGTAGGACGGAGTCCCTTGGAGACAGGAAAGCAGCCTTCGGGCGGCCCGCTCAGCACACACTGCTGAGAGGGTATTTGGAGATCAGACTGGCTTATTGCCTCCAGACCCTAACTATCCAAGACCATAAAGGATCAGAACCTCATCCTCCCACAGGCTTCTAGAGAGCTCTGTACCTTCAGGAATCTCCCGTTCCCAAGTTGTTGAGGTCACTCTGGATAAAGGAAACTTCTTAGAAGTCCCGAAAGTGAAAGACAGACAGTGATTTTACACACGTGCCTGCCCTTTCAGGGATATTTACATTTCTCAAGAGACAGGACTCATTTGTTGACCTTCAGGAATGAATCTCTTGGTGGAAATATTTCATGTCTGGATAGAGTTAGAGAGATGCACACGGCTCCCCTCAAATTACACCATAAAATCCACACCTCATCTCACCTCACTTCCTCGTGATCCCAGCCACTTTACCCGGACCCACAAATGGATCCTGGTCGAGCTTCATGGAAGTTGTGCAGAAAGAAGACGGCACGGGTGTGGTCAGAGCTGGGTTTGATGCGTGGAAGCTATTTGTGTTGTTTATTCTCCAAAATCAAAGTCAAAAATCATATTAATTACTTTTATCATGTGTCGTTTGGTACTATTTCCATTCTTTTAATAAATTTTTTTCAACCCACATTATCCATATGATACCCTATTAAACAAATTCAGCCACATCCATGTTATAGAATTCTTTAGAGTGATAATAAGATTTTAAAAAATAAACCAGACAAGTGTGCATGATATAATAAGTGGAAAAGCGGATTTTAAAAACAGTGTAGGGCTTCCCTGGTGGCGCAGTGGTTGAGAGTCCGCCTGCCGATGCAGGGGACACGGGTTCGTGCCCCGGTCTGGGAAGATTCCCACATGCCGCGGATCGGCTGGGCCCGTGAGCCGTGGCCGCTGGGCCTGCGCGTCCGGAGCCTGTGCTCTGCTACAGGAGAGGCCACAGCAGCGTACCGCAAAAATAAATAAATAAATATAAAAAAATAAATAAAAATAAAAACAATGTATACAGGATGATCCTGTTTTATTTATTTATTTAGGCCACACCGTGCGGCATGTGGGATCTTAGTTCCCCCACTGGGGACCGAACCCATGCCCCCTGCAGTGGAAGCATGGAGTTCTAACCATGGAACAGCCAGGGAAGTCCCAATCCTGTTTTTCTTTTTTTTTTTTTTTAATTTTTATTTTACATTAGAGTATAGCTGATTTACAATGCTGTGTCTTGCTTTTGAAAAATAAATGGAAAAGTATCTTACAGTGGGTATCTCTGACAGGTTGAAGATGAAGGGACCTTCTTTCTCATTTTTTAAAAATTAATTTTAAAAAATTAATTAATTTAATTTATTTATTTTTGGCTCCGTTGGGTCTTCATTGCTGCGCACAGGCTTTCTCTAGTTGCTGCGAGAGGGGGCTACTATTCGTTGCGGTGCGTAGGCTTCTCGTTGCGGTGGCTTCTCTTGTTGCGGAGCACGGGCTCTAGGCGTCCGGGCTTCAGTAGTTGTGGCACGCGGGCTCAGTAGTTGTGGCTCACGGGCTCTAGAGCGCAGGCTCAGTAGCTGTGGTACATGGGCTTAGTTGCTCCGCGGCATGTGGGATCTTCCCGGACCAGGGCTCGAACCCGTGTCCCCTGTGTTGGCAGGCGGATTCTTAACCACTGCGCCACCAGGGAAGCTCCTCTTTCTCATTTTTTGTTCTCTATTTTCTATAACAAACTTGTGCTTCTTTTATAATTGTGGGGGGGGGGTAAGGGGTGGGATGTGACTGGAACTATATATCTAACCCTGCCCTAATTTTTCCACATCTTAAAAAAAAACCCAACACCCACAACTGGATTTAATAGCCTAATAAGAAGTTAACAAGGGCAGAATCCACGAAGGGTTATTTCCTAGGC
This sequence comes from Lipotes vexillifer, assembly GCF_000442215.2. NCBI lineage: Eukaryota > Metazoa > Chordata > Mammalia > Artiodactyla > Lipotidae > Lipotes > Lipotes vexillifer. The sequence continues at coordinate 6,579,375 of NW_006797390.1, forward strand.
TTTAGGTAAAAGGAAATATATTGCTCTTGAAATATCCCCAAAGCATGTGCCCCCGCTTCCTGGGCTTCAGAAGTAGGATGCGGCTGACGCGGTGCTGTATGGTCACTGTAACTCCAGTTCCTGTTCTTTTCAACCTACGCACGCTGTACTTACTTCCTTCTTTCTTTCTTTTTCTGGCTGTGCCACACGGCTTACTGACCAGGGATTGAACCCGCACCCTGGGCACTGAAAGCGCAGTCCTAAGAACTGGACCGCCACGGAATTCCCTCTATTTGCTTTTTTTTCCTTAAGAAGACTCTTCACTCCATACCACCTGAACTGCATCTTGTGTTTTGAACGACAAAAGAGACCAACCTTTATCAAAGCTGAGTCTTTCATTTCATCTATAGGATAAAAGCAGTCTGTGATTTGAAAAGCATCATATTAATTCTGTTATCTCTTCATCCAAGAGAAATGTGGGCAAGAATAGACTCCAGGGCTACCCTCTAGGGGGCAGTGTGTGCTGGGGCTGACCTGTCCTCCTCACCCCACCCCCCAAAGCCTTATGTTGAAGCACTAATCCCCAGTACCTCAGAATGTGACTGGATCTGCAGATGTCTTTAGAGAGGTGATTAAGTTAAAATGAGGTCTTTAGGATGGGCCCTAATCCAATCTGCCTAGATTAGGGTCCACCCTAATCCTCCTTATAAGAGAGATTAGGACACAGACTTCTCACAGAGGACACAGGGAGAGGACGGCCATCTGTAGGCCATGGAGAGAGGCCTCAGGAGAAACCAAACCTGCCTACACCTTGATCTTGGACTTCTAGCCTCCAGAACTGTGAGAAATAAATTTCTGTTCAAGCCACCCAGTCTGTGGTACTTTGCTATGGCAGCCCGAGCAAACTAATTCAGTGTATTTCCAGACTGACACAAAACTCTTGGTTTCTGGAGCCCAGAGGGTGAAGGCTTCTCTGTACAGTTCTCAGAATTTCTCTGAGGGTCCCAGGGGGGTCTTTAGGATCTGGATATCCAGGAGCTTCCTGGAAAAAATCAAAAGGGGGGAAAGGCTTCCTCCAGTCTAATTGTTAAAAGTTTCATTTTCAGTGACTCTGATACAAAATTTTGAAAATGAAAGTTAACGAAAGTCACATATTATGTCCTTACTGGGGAATTAAACTAACCCAGGTTCAAACAACAGCTTGGCCGATACTAATTATGACCTTGGGGACCCTTAGAGTCTGGGCCTCAGTCTCCTATCACTCATGTTTCCATCCCACGTTGACTGAACATGTGTGGTGTCCTTGGCACTGCGCCAGGTAGGCGCTAGGGATGAACAGAAACATCACAGCCCTGCCCCCAAGCTACTGACATTCTGATGGGGAAGTCGGACAAGCACAACTTCCCCAGGGAATGACACCTGGTGAGAAGAGGGTTACATTTTTGGAACCCAAAGTTGATATTCCTGTGGACCCACGTTCTCTGACAGAACATTCTGGAATGATGAAGTGTTCTTTATCTGTGCTGTCCAGTATGGTAGGCATGAGCCACATATGGCTACTGAGACCTTGAAATGCAGCTAGTTGACTGAATTTTAATTAATAGTTCCATGTGACTAGTGGCGATGGTGTTGGGAGAGCACAGCTGTCGACCATCCAGAAGGAGATGCTTGGCAGGCAGGTAGATAACACCTGCGGAGCGAAGGGGAGAACTGAGGACTGTGGAGACACCAAGCATAAAGGTGTGGGCATTCCCTGGCGGTCCAGTGGTTAAGACTCGTGCTTCCACTGCAGGGGTGGGGGCTTCATCCCTGGTCGGGGAACCAAGATCCCACGTGCCACATGGCATGACCAAAGGAACAAAAAAAAAAAGCAAGCTGCTGAACCA
>NW_006797390.1:6581249-6586704 GCF_000442215.2 Lipotes vexillifer
TGAACCAAGTATACAGTATGCTACCTTTTATGCACAAAGAGTGGGAAATTAGAAATACATTTTTATTTTTGCATAAAGAAATACTGGAAAGGTACATTGGAAACTAAAAGTGGTCAACTCTAGGAGTACAGGGCAAGGGAAACAAGAAGGGGACTGATACGGGAGGAGGCTTTAATTGTATAATCTTTAAAAGTGTTTTAAATAATATGAAATTATTACTATTTAAAATTTGTATCTCTCTCTCTCTCTCTCTCTCTGATACAGAATCACAGGAGACTGACCAAAGGCAAAATCAGGACGTATTTTTAGGGACATCCTTCTATCTTACCCTGATGGAATCTGTCCTGAGCATGCATCAGTACCCTAAAAATTGCATTTAAACCCACTCTTAAAATCTTGATCCAATTGCCAGCCCCCCTCTGCCTGTCACCCTCCTTTCGTCTCAGACCATCCTTCCTTCCTGACCTTCCTGCCCCCAGACTACGGAAGAGAGAGTACTGATTATTCTTGGAGGCCTTGAAAATCACAAGGGACGGAATCTGGGTAGATAGTGCTTAACCAGATGTTAAAACCCTGAGGCTTGAGAAGCACTATATTATACCAAAATGTGTAATAAAAGGTTGGAACAGACCAGGAAAAGTCCCACTGCCACCCTGGCCCACCAGCTCTACCGTCTACGTGGCATACTCTTATCGCACCCGGCTTCCTGGGCCTCAGCCTTGCCCTGTGCAAAGGAGCTTGGGCCTGATGGACCAAAGGACCTGGCAGAGCCAGAGAAAATCATGGAGGCCCCTTTCATATTTGAAATATTTCAGAAACTTCCATTAACATCAGGGCTACTTTTCTTGTTGTTTTGCTTTGTTTGATTGTTTTGCCTAGGCTGTCCCTTCAAGTAGGAAAGGAGAGATGGGTACAAAGTAAGGAAGGTGAGGTAGGCTCAGGCCTGAGACCAGAATGCAGAGTATGTTTAGTTACCCAGTAAAGCCATGCTGTTTTTCTTTCCTCTCACCAGAGTCCCTGGAAAACCACCTTAAATTGCTTTATGAGCATTTATAAACCATTTTGCGTAATTGCACGGCTAAAAAAGTCAACCGAAATGCATGATCCCATTTTAAAACAACATTAATCAAAATAATATTGGTGTTTGCCCCTCTCCTACACCAAATGCCTAGGCATTTGGGGCCAGAGCCCACGCGTTCTGCCTGGAATTCCTCCGCTTTCTACACTCCACAAATGCTACTGTTCCCAAACCTTCAAGAGAGTCATGACAACAGGGTCCACTGTGAAGTCGCCTCATCTGGGTTGCAGAACCTGCGCTCATCGTGTTAATGCACTTGTAATGTGCCCTCTGGGTCAGTAGGTGGTGCCAGGGAGCTGCCCGCGGTTTCGGGAGAGCTTGCCTGAAAACCGCACTGACCGCGGCATCCCCATGCCCGCATCCCCGGTTTTTGGAGAGGGAAGAGTTGTAGGACCTGTGAAGGGTACACACTGACTACAATAGCTAGGAGACCGAAGCGGGGAGAGGGGGTAAAACTAGCCCACATGCACCTGGCCAAGAAAGGTGTGAGGGGCGGGGCAGAATCTAACCAGTCCCGGGCGAGCCCCCGGCGGGGATCTACGTGGGGAAGTTTAGGAGGACCAGGGGCTGGAGGCGTGGCACACGTGGCGCGAGCACACGGGCAGGAGCCACTCTGCGGAGGGGGGCAGCTCGCAACGCCCCCAAGTTTTCTCTGTGGAGCAAGATGCAGCCAGCGGTTGGGAGGGGCGGCTTCCTCAGCGCGGCCACGCCCTCCCCCGGGGCGCGCTCCCGCCATTCCAATCTCCCCTCTCTAGGCCCTTGGCTCCAGCCTCCGGGGGCTCCTCCCCAGGCCTATCCAGCTACGAACAGCACGTAGCTGTCCAGGAGAGAAGCAGAGACCTCGATTCAAAGCACACTCGGGGGGGCTTCCCTGGTGGCGCAGTGGTTGGGAGTTCGCCTGCCGATGCTAGGGGACACGGGTTCGTGCCCCGGTCCGGGAAGATCCCACGTGCCGCGGAGCGGCTGGGCCTGTGAGCCATGGCCGCTGAGCCTGCGCTTCCGGAGCCTGTGCTCCGCAACGGGATAGGCCATAACAGTGAGAGGCCCGCGTACCGCGGGCGGCTGCCAGCACTCTTATCACTCAGGAACAGGAGATCAGGTAACTCAAAACCTCTCCATCTACAGAGGGCGCACGTTGGCAAATCACTGGCAGGAAAAGGGCCAGAACCCAGGGACTCTGAGTTGAACGGTCACCTTATTTCTGCACCCGTGCTGCTGTCTGAAGGAAGGGATATTGGGAATTCCCTGGCGGTACAGTGGTTAGGGCTCCGCACTCCCAATGCAGGGGGCATGGGTTCGATCCCTGACTGGGGAATTAACATCCCACAAGCCAAAAAAGAGAAAGAAACAGAAAGGAAGGGAACTGATTCTCATTCGTTCCTTTTTCTCACCTACTAACCCTCTAATCAAAAAGAGCTTTTTGCAGTCCTGTTTAGACGTTGAAACACCACTTGCTGGTGTCTTTCGTATCAACGACCATTGATATTCCTGGCCACTGAAAAGTGTATAAAACTGTGTTGCAAATAACCTGTTTGGCCATAAAGAATCACGTGGAAGACAAGCCAAGCCACAGAAATCAGACCGACTCCGGCTCTCGTCCTGCTCTTTGGGCTCTTCCCGCTTCCTTCCACGCCACTGGTCCATCCCCGTGACACCGAGAGCAGGAAGGCCTCAGCAAGACTTGTGAACACTTTTCTCAACTTGTCCGTATAAGGAAGCTTTAAATGTGAACACTTAGAGGTAAGACATGGGGTCCCTGTCACTATCAGGTATTTAATTTGCTCTGCGGCTGAATCAGGAAGCAACACCAATGCAGCTGACCCAGGAGGCTGACCGGTGCAGGAGGCTGCCCTCTGGCACCCCTGCTCAGCCTCAGCTCCGTCACCTGCCCAGGACACTCTCAGCGTCGCACACACGGTGAGTCTACAGTCTCCAGGACGCAGATCCCTGAGTCTGCAGACCCTGCTCTACCTGGATGAAAACTTCGGTGATACCCACTTGGCTTCAAAGAACTGACTGGTTCGCTGTTGCCAAGCGATGGAATTATTGTGACAGAAAATGAAGGTAGGAGGCATGCGAGGGACAGGAGTCTGAAAGAAGAATGGCAACACTCACGTTTTTATATAAATCCTTTTTTATTTCTGTAGCATACAAAAGGTATAAATATGATTCATGTAAAACCGATCACCTGCACGCTCAAGCAGGAAAGACATGAAGCTGGGGTATGTGTCTGCACCAGAGCGGGCAGGAGGAAGCAGGGTCAGATCCAGTCCCCCCCGGCCCCCCTTCCCCAGACACTTCATATTCTCCAACAGGAGACGAGTGAACAGCCTTCCATTTTCAGTGTCAGGCCGGTGGTCCCGCGCGCCTGGCGGGCACCTGATGAGTGAGGCACTTGAGGGGAAGCAGCCGTGTCAGGGCAGAGTGGGTGGGACTTGCCCGTGGGGTGAGCCGCGGGTCTGCTCATCCCCCGGGTCTCTTTCCTTCCCGCTGCTATTTGATGTGAAACAGGGATAGGAAGCAGGGACAGAAAGGAAGTCCACAGAAGGGACGGGACAAAGCGCAAGCCGCCGATGCCTGGCCCCAGGCTGGCAGACAGCGTGGCGCACGAGGCCTGGGAGGTGACCGACACCAACGCAGAGCTCACGGTGTTCCTGGATCCTCAGGATTCGGATGCACGCGGAGGCCGGGAACTAGCAGCAGAGCCGTGTGATTTGTGGGGAGAGGCTAACAATCTGAACAACTTAGCAAAACTCTTACAGTCTGTGAGGAAAAGTGACAGGACGTGATCCGCCAAGGATGAACCAGGCCTCAGGGGCTGATGACACTTAAGCCAAGAAGAGAGGCCCAAGCTCTGCCAGCCAGGCCCGGTCCTCGGCCCTCTGGGCAGCGACAATAGCAAGTTCCACGCACACTGTTCTCTCCCCTCCCACGCGGGCTACAGGTGAGTCTGCACTAACGGCTCCACAGTAACCCAGCAGGGACGCACTCCTGGGCTGAAGATGGTGAAGGCCTCTGTCAAATCGCTCTCAGTCGTAAGCAGACTAGGCCACCTCTAGAGGTTATGCCTGCAGCCTACCCTGCGATTAAGACAAGTACGTAAATTGCTCGCATCACTGATCACAAACTGGGCCAGAGCCACTCTGAGACTTCAGCCAGCCAGCCGGCCCTAAGGGAAGGGGGACCGTGACATGGTGCCTCCCGAGCTGAGGGACAGTGGCTGGCTCTGGGGAACGAGCACCACACTCCCCCGCAGAGACGGCAGGCAGAGAGGAGCGCTTCTCCCAGGCCCCCCACCGCCCATGGGTGAGGAATGGTCACCAACAGTAAGTGACACTCTGGAAACCACCATGGCCAAAGCAAAGACAAGGCTACGTCACAGCAGATGAGGCTGGGTGCCACTTCAGATCCAACCTGCAGGCCTGCACTTCCTGGAGGCACCATCCCCACTCAGGTGCTCTCACGACACGGCCGTTCTGGAAGATGGCCAAGCCCACAGGGGGCAGAGATACCCTACAGCCGGGACCGGCCCGCCGCCCACTTACAGAAAAACTCTGCACACCTGGAGACTAAAGGTAATTCAGGGAATGTCCCTCTCTGAAAAGTTCTGCAAAAAAAGAGACCCAAGTACTGAAGTATGAGACGCTGCTTCTGGCTGCGAGTTTCCAAGCATGGGAGTCTGACCGCTGGGCAGTGCCTTCACAGTCAGTGAAGCTCTGGACAGTCTCTCACCCGAGTCAAGCTGTGACCCCTGACCAGGGCTCTGAGACCCCGAGAAGGGGTGTGTGTGTACATATATGTGTGCACACACGTATGTGCATCCGTGCACATGTACATACATACTTTCAGGGACCATTCCAAAAGGGGGGCCTCTCACTCTCCGTGTCCTGGGCAAGCGCAAGAGTGGCGGCTACATGCTCCAGAAGCTCTGCAGAGAGAAGGCACAGCGCCTGCTCGGCCGTCATTCACAGGCCAGCTTGCTGTCGAAGCTGGAGAGCCCGATGGCAAAGGCCTGGAGCGCGCACAGCGGGTAGCTGTAGTCCAGGGTGAACACGTCGTCGGCCACACGTCCAAACTGCATGACAATGTAGTCAGCTAGAGGCAGAGAGATATCGGGACATCAGGAGGTAAGGAAGACATCCTCCAAATAGGTCTCTTTAAAATGGGAAACCCTTAGAAAGATGGAAAGAGGCCTGACCAAGAGTGCCTGCCAAGCACGACCAAGGCTCTACTGTGACTCCACTCGGCTCCCTGCCCGGACCAGCAGGGAAGGGCAAGGGGTGGAGCAGCGCAAACTCCGGAGGGGGGCGGGTCTGGAAGGGCAAGAGGGGAGCAGCGCAAGCTTGGGGGGGGCTGGAAGGGGCAGGGGGGGGAGGG
>NW_006797390.1:6586887-6629464 GCF_000442215.2 Lipotes vexillifer
GGGGGGGCAGTGCAAGCTCGGGGGGGGCGGAAGGGCAAGGGGGGGCAGCGCAAACTTGAGGGGGGCCAGAAGGGCAAGGGGGGCAGCGCAAACTCGGGTGGGGGGGCTGGCAGGGCAAGAACCTTTCCTGAGGAAGGGCCTCTGCCTCTGCCCCCCGAGCAGCACCCCCAGGACTCCACCGGTTGCCACAAGAGACCCCTCACACGCTCCTGCCCTCAACTCAGCGGCTCAGACGGCTGACTGCCAAGACTGTAGCTCTGTCTTTCCGAGGAGGTCATTTCTTTCTTAAATCATGCTCTCCTGAGTATAACTTCCTACCAATGAAGGGCAATGCTCATTTCCGAGTTCTGTCAGAACACCTCTCTTCCTGGGGCTTACGGTCATTTTCGTGGACTATCTGGAAGTTCTTCACAGAGGCCTGAGTGACCCGGCCATGGAAGTTCAGGACGTAGGACTGGGTGTCATCGTTCCAGACGGGGGACTTGTTGTGCAGCTCGATCAAGTTCTCCATGGCTTTGTCCTGCCACTTTGAAAGCAGGCTCTCGCGGTCCTGTAGGAGAGGGGTGCGTGCTGAGGACCATCGCCAAGCGCTCACCCTCAAGGCTGTTGAGGCGGGAAGCAGAGCAGGGGCCTATTTCCTCCGTTTCAGCAAGTAGAACAGAAACAGAGCCAAAACTAAGCCGGCTTTGTTGGATTCTTATAGAATAACTAGTGTTTCTCTTTGCAGACCCAGTGGTTGCAAATCAACCACGTTAGCAACAGCACCTACCCCGAGGTCTGGAGGGCTGGCTCTCCTGAGGAAGAGTGGGCCACTCTCCAGGCTGGGCCCGGGAGGAATCGACACTGTTTTCTATTCATCTTGCCTGTATCGCAGTCTTGTTGTTAGGGTCCTTTGTTGATGAAATATGCTCTTACTTACATTTCGTGGCTGAAATGGGATTCGTTCATGATTCATATTCATCCCTGGGATGATCACAGACATTTTCCTCGGGCCTTTAAATCCGAGTACATTTGTTTCCTGGAAGAGAGGGAAATAAACAGGAACTTGACACAGAAATGAAGACGAGGCCTCATTCTTTTTTTTTTTAATACCATGCATTTCCTTTCTATCAATCTACCTACCTACCTATCTATTTATTTATGGCTGCATTGGGTCTTCGTTGCTATCTATCTATCTATCTATTTATGGCTGCACTGGGTCTTCGTTGCTGCGCGCGGCTTTCCCTAGTTACGGCTAGTGGGGGCTACTCTTTGTCGTGGTGCATGAGCTTCTCATGGCAGTGGCTTCTCTTGTTGTGGAGCACGGGCTGTAGGCGCACAGGCTATAGGCACACGAGCTTCAGTAGTTGTGGCACATGGGCTCAGCAGTTGTGGCTCGCAGGCTCTAGAGTGCAGGCTCAGTAGTTGCAGCACACGGGCTCAGTAGTTGTGGCGCACGGGCTTAGTTGCTCCGCGGCACGTGGGATCTTCCCGGACCAGGGATCAAACCTGTGTCCCCTGCATTGGCAGGCGGATTCTTAACCACTGCACCACCAGGGAGGCCCACAAGACCTCATTTTTTTTTTTTTTTTTTTTTTTTAAGACCTCATTCTTAACACAAGGCCCTCCCGGGCGTGTAAAACGGGGACAATGTGGAGAGCGCTAAACACTATTCTATTACTTCACTGCAGTTAAACAAAGAGAGACAGAGAATCAAGCCCAGGAAAATAAGGCTGTTTCCTCTTTTTAAACCTGATCCGAATTTAAAACACTCAACAGGCTCGAAACCCTACTCTCACTCTTTAGCTTTAAGTGAAATTTCAGACAGTTATGAGCAAACTGTCCAACTTTGTCATCTTCAATAAATATCGATTTCCCAGTGAGGACCCGGCACTATATGATACAGAGTGAGAATTACAGTTTAAATTAAATAGGACCTGTATCTGGAGGTAAAAAAAAATCAAATGCCCGTCAAACCAGGCAGATTATATATGAATAAAGTAAGTACATTAAATACATGGATATATGTGTATTCGTATACATACACACAAAGTCATGCACATTTAAAATATTTCATTGATTCTGAAGCTAAGAGAAGACATCTATACATTATAAAGCGTTAAGTCAAATGATTCTCAGTCACTTAGATAAAATCTCATGGGAATCAAGTGATGAGATTAATTCCAACTGATGGAAAGTTGAGACTCTGGGATCAAAGTAACAACTGAGTCGGGTTAATTCCTTCTTGCTTCTTTGACTCCACAACTTCACATGCCCACTACGCGCCAGGTCCGTGTTCACGTGGAAACAGCAGTGAATGGGGCTTTACGAACTGCTAGAGAAGGGTGGTGCTAAAGAAGCAGCCTGGGGCCCTAGAGGAAGCGCGGGGAACCAAGGGGAGCATCAGGCACATCTAGTGTCGGGAGAGACCCCCTCTGCTGACGCTGGTGGACAGGCAGAGGCAAGGAGGGGCACGGCAGGCTCTCAGGTGGGGCGCAGGGACGAGAGGAGCGGCTAGAATGATGGGAACGCACAGGGAGCGTGCCCCCCGGGGAGCCGGAAGGGAAAGGTGCAGTGTCCAGGCTTGATTCTGGACTCCAGGGGCAGCCGGAGAGGATATGGAGCAGGAGAAGAGCAGCATGAGCTGGAGCTGGACCGCTCAGCAGCGGCTGTACAGGATGAACCAGGTCGAGAGGGCGGAAAGCAGAGACGGGCTCCCAATTTACGGTAACCGCGAGCCAACGGGTAAGGGGTAACGAAGGCCTGCGTTAACACGGCAGCATTGGGAAAAGAGAAGAGGAGATGCGTGAGGGCTGTGGCTGAAACAGTAAATACAGCTACACTTGGCAATCCGTAAACAACTTGAGTATACAGAGACAAGCTTGGGAGGCGGACTGCAAGCCCAGGGCTGGGACGCCAGGAGGCTGAGGAAACGGGAGGCGGCACTCACGTAGCAGACGGCGGCCAGCTCCTGCCGCATGCAGGCCTTTTCTACCAGACCCTGGGCCTTGGCCGGGCTGACACCATGGTCATAAACTGTAAACTTGGTCCCCATGAGGTTGGACCTAGAATCAAGAGAAAAAGCCACCACAATGATCTGTATTTTTCTCCCATACAAACACAAGGTAGGAGAGGTATGGGACAGCCTCTCGGCCCACTCTCCAAAGGTCAAGGGGTCATCGTCGCTTTCTCAAAGATCTAGCCTTAAAACAAGGAAGGGCCTTAGACTTTCTATTAACTTAATTTTTTTAGATGACATCGACCGGCTCATTGTAAAACCGATATGGATTGTTCTGAAACTACAGGAATCAGACCATCAGAAGAGCAGGACAGGACACAAGGCTGCTCTCACCTGACAGGACACAAGGCTGCTTTCACCGACAGGACACAAGGCTGCTCTCACCTGACAGGATACAAGGCTGCTCTCACCTGAGTTTGCCAACATAACTGTCCCCTCCACGAGATAAATCTGTTGGATCAGTGGAGATAAGGTAGTTGGATGTTTTGCTCTTTTTCCGCTTTCTACCTGCAAGGAGAAATATCTAGAAAAGGAAAAAAATTTTTCAGTAAAAAATGCACTCAAGAGAACTGCCATGTTTGTCCTACCTATGTAGTTAGCAAATATTTAGCAACTGCCTATCATGTACCAAGCAGTCCATCTCTGGGTCTTTTTTTTTTTAAACAGGTTTAATTCACTTTGACTTTTCTTGCAGAAAAACGATGTGGTGGCCACAGCTGGAGACTGGGTCTCCCGCATGGAGACTTGGTGTGGGTCATTACAGGACGCTCAGTGAACCCCTGACAGGGACAGTCAGTGAACATGGTCTCCCTCCAGAGCTCGGGGGTGAGGCAGCCTAGGTCTTGGAGACAGCACAGAGGTGGCCTTGGCAAAGCTGCCCAGGGCAGCAGTGCAACCCCTGGCCAAGGTGCAGCATCGTCCACGCCGGCCAGCACCAGCTTCTCGGGCACAGCGGCTGGGATGACGCCAGTGTCCCGGGGCAGGATGAGAGGCACCGGCCCAGAGCCACAGTGGCCGGTCAGCCTGCAGGGATGGTCTGAGGCCGGCCGATCCTGTTCCCCCAGTAGCCTCACCACATGAGGACTACGGAGAACTTGGCCAGAACGACGGCCTCATGATGGCAGTGGCGATCTCCTTGGAGCACTGAACACCCAGACCAGCATCTGTCCACTGCAACCCCCAATAGCAACAAATGCCTTGACCCTGGGCCGCAGGGCAGAATGGGTTATATGCTCAGGCATCATTGTCAAAACCTCATCCTTGAAGGAGGGATGCTCCCAGGGAAGAGTCAGTCATCTCGGATTCCCGGCTGCATGAGCAGAAGAGATGGGTCTCCTCCAGAGCCCTGACCAGGCGGCCCAGCTGGGTGAGGGGTAGCCAATCCTTGCCCCCGGCCCTGACCCCACAAGCTCTGTGGCCTCGGGCCCCTGAGGGGCCTCCATGCCCTATCGTAGCACCAGTGTACCTGCCATTTGGGGTTTTCTGAGAGAAGACCAATCTCTGGGTCCTTATCACTTTTTCTAATCCTCATAATGCTTCTCAGAATTCACTATCAGGGTTTCCCTACTGCACAATTTTTCTAAATTCACTAGCTTGATTCTCCATATCATTATTTACAACTTTATCCCTAAAGCCTCCAGTGACTTTTTTAAAAAGCTTCATCCAATTTCATGAGTAAGAGTCTTTCCACCTTTGGAAGAGGCAGGACCCTGGACCCTGTGCTTCCCATTCTCCCTGCAACGGCTTTCCTGATGCTTCTTGCTGCATTTTGTATGTTGTTGTTCTAAACTCCTGTGACTTCCGTGATACGAGTACTGTCATATTTATGCATCCTTCCCAAACACCCCCAGACCTGGACAATAATAAGGAAGCAGGAGAGGGCGGTAACTAAGGGGAGGGGGGCACTTTGGAATCAAATAGATACAGGTTTCAATCTGGCTCTGCCACTTCTTAGTGTGTTTTGGGGCATTCCCTAAGCTGGGATAAGAAATCCTATCTTACAGCGTTGTCTTAAGGGTTGTAGGTAATAATATACATAAAGCATTTAGCACACACCTGGTAATTGTAAACACTCAGTAGATAGTGGTTATAACAACATTAATATCTACTATCATCATCTCATTTCTAGGCTCTTTTTTTTTCTTTTTTCTTTTCTTTTTTTTTTTTTTTTTTTGCGGTACGCGGGCCTCTCACTGTTGTGGCCTCTCCCGTTGCGGAGCATAGGCTCTGGACGCGCAGGCTCAGCGGCCATGGCTCACGGGCCTAGCCGCTCCGCGGCATGTGGGATCTTCCCGGACCGGGGCACGAACCTGTGTCCCCTCCATCGGCAGGCGGACTCTCAACCACTGCGCCACCAGGGAAGCCCACATTTCTAGGCTCTTAAAATCATCCACTTAGACCTGGTATTACAAAATACATTGTTCATTAGCAAGTATTAACTGCCTCAAATTTATGTGTAAAGTAAATTAGAATTTCTAGGATGAAAAACAAGACATTCCACTTGCATGTTTTCTGTTTTTCCAATTCCTCCTATTCCCTAAACCCTTCTTTCTTCCACACTGTCATAATCAAAATCAAAATCAAAGAGCACACTGGAAACTCCCCCACCCCAAAAAAAGGGATGGAGGTAAAAATAATTACATTCAAATAGTCTCTTCCATCTTGTTACCTTCTGGATAAAACTTTCTCTTTGCGGAGTGGGCAGGTTTTGACTATTAGACTCTGACCTCTTTGAAGACAGTGAGAACACAGCACTTGGGAACTAGTAAGTACAACCTAGTTCCTGTCGAATAACGGTGCTCCCCCATCCCCACCCCCCATCGTAAGACCATCAACGACCCAGCCCTGTACAGCACTCTTCCCTCCATCTCAAGATCTGTCTTAAGAACCACTTCTCAGGACTTCCCTCGTGGTCCAGTGGTTGCGAATCCACCTTCCAATGCAGGGGACGCTGGTTCGATCCCCGGTCGGGGAACTAAGATCCCACATGCCTCGGGGCAACTAAGCCCAGTGCCTCAACTACTGAGCCCACACACTCTGGAGTCCACATGCCACAACTAAGACCTGACACAGCCAAAAAAAAAAAAAAGACCCACTTCTCATACCTTCCGATTTTCGTCCTTTTCCAAGTGCATATAGTAGGTAGGGAAAAGCCCCCGATCCATTCCTTTTTTATCCCGAGTTATCCGACACTTCACTGTGACACCTCGAGGGGCAGGACTGTATGCGAAGCCCTCTAAATTCTCTATTTCTCCCAGCTGATTATCAGTGTGCTGGGCTGCAGTTCCGGAAGCTCCTGTATCCTGAAAGAACAGCCACATGTGAGCAGTAGGCGGCTGGGTCAGGAAACCTCATATTCTCTTTGAGAAACACTTAAAGGACAAAATAACTTACTGATTAACCTGTATGTCTCAGTCTTCTGACAAGGTAGGCAAAAACTCTGAGAAGTTAAATAGGTATACGAATATTGGGAGTAATGAAACAGCAAAGTATGAAAATGGGATACGGCTTCACAGAAGCTGGTTCAAGACACAAGAAATTAGGGAGTGGTGGGCTTTAAGTGTGGATTCCAGCTTAAATCTTTGAAGCAGCCCTCGTCCAGTAATGGCATTTAAATAGCGGAGATGCTTAGGAGGCAGTGAAATCAGCTCAGAGGAAAAAGTTTCAGAGCTACATACTGTGGCTGGCTTCTGGCTGGATGCAGAACTGGGTCTCTCTGCCTCTGAAGAGGACGAATGAGATCTTAGTTTTTTCCCTTCTCCTTCCTCCCCATCAGTCTCCTCCTCATCAAAGTTCAAACTCCCTGAGATCCCTGGCAGAAAGGGAGAAACTGTCAAAAAGGGCCAGAGACCTTTGAACCAAATATAATTTTAACTTCCTTGCTTAAAAATTCCAAGCTGTTCTGACTTAAAACATGGCTATTTAATCCAAATTTTGACAATTCTTTCTTCATATTCTCACCTGGATCCATCCCTTGTTTTCCCTTCCTGCTGTTCCCTTCCCTAATTTATCCTCTTTTGCAAATCATATATCTGATAAACGATGAATATCCAGAATATATAACTCAACAGCAACAAAAACAAACCCAATTCAAAAATGGGGGAAGAGGGCTTCCCTGGTGGCACAGTGGTTAAGAATCCGCCTGCCAATGCAGAGCACACGGGTTCGAGCCCTAGTCCGGGAAGATCCCACATGCCGCGGAGCAACTAAGCCTGAGTGCCACAACTACTGAGCCTGCGCTCTAGAGCCCGCAAACCGCAACTACTGAGCCTGCGTGCCATAACTACTGAAGCCCGCGCTCCACAACGAGAAGCCACCGCAGTGAGAAGCCCGTGCACCGCAGCCAAGAGTGGGCCCCGCTCGCCACAACTAGAGAAAGCCCGCGCACAGCAACGAAGACCCAACGCAGCCCAAAATAAATAAATAAAAATAAATAATTTTTTAAAAATGGGTAAAGGACTTGAACAGACATTTCTCCAAAGAAGATACATAAATGGCCAACAAGCACATGAAAAGATGCTCAACATCACTAGTCATTAGGGAAATGCAAATCAAAATCACAGTGAGAAACCACCTGACAATCACTGGGATGATTATTATAAAAAACAAAATCCAAAAAACAGAAAATAAGTGTTGGTGAGGATGTGGAGGAACTGCTGGTGGCAAATGCAAAATTATGCAGCCACTGTAAAAAACAACATAGTGGTTCCTAAAAATATATATACAGAATTACCATATAATCCAGGAATTCCACTTTTGGGTGTATACCCAAAAGAACTGAAAGCAGAGACTCAGACAGATACTTGAACAACCAATGTTCACAGCAGCATTATTCAGTTTTCAAAAGGTGGGAACAACCCAAATATCCACCAACTGATGAATAAACAAACTTTTGTATATACATAAATAGAATGTTATTCAGCCTTAAAAAGGAATAAAATTCTGACACAGGCTACAACATGAATGAATCTTAAAGACATTATGCTAAGTGAAACAAGCTAGACACAAAAAGGACAAATACCTTATGATTCTACTTTTATGAGGCCTAGAATAGTCAAATTCATAGAGACAGAAAGTATAACAGAGGTTGCCAGGAGCTGGGGGTGGGGCAGGGGATAGGGAGTTGGTGTTTGATGGGGACAGAGTCTCAGTCTGGGAAGATGAGAAAGTTCTGGAGATGATGGTGGTGATGGCTGCACAACAATGTGAATGTACCTAATGCCACTGAGCTGTGTGCACTTACAAACGGTTAAAATGGTAAACGCTACGCACATTTTACCGCAATAGATGTCTCTATCAGTTACTTCTTTGTTTTCCTACATTTTTTTCATCGTTAGTCTTGTGAACTAATTTGAGTTGGGAATGTTTGTTTGTTTGTTTGTTTGTTTTTTGCAGTATGCGGGCCTCTCACTGTTGTGGCCTCTCCCGTTGCGGAGCACAGGCTCCGGAGGCGCAGGCTCAGCGGCCATGGCTCACAGGCCCAGCCGCTCCGCAGCACATGGGATCTTCCCGGACCGGGGCACGAACCCGCGTCCCCTGCATCGGCAGGCGGACTCTCAACCACTGCGCCACCAGGGAAGCCCCCGAAATGGGAATGTTTGAAGTATTACTACCTTGGACCTTTTACAGAAAACTTCAAACTATCTGATTAAAAACTATTTTTTCATTTTATCCTCACATTTATATGAGTTTGAGGAGGAGCGACTGGCAAGTCTTATTTTTTGTTTTGTCTCTTGCTTGTTTACGGGACACAAAGTGTGCTGTGTGTTACAAAAGAAGCACGACACTCAAATTTACACGTGAGAGGATGATGCTCCAGGAGAAGCATTTCTGCCCAGGAGAAAGGGGCAGAGCTACGGGAGAGACCCACCTCGCTTTTCTCTGTGGTCTACAAGGTAAAGTCACCCCTCATACAACAGCTGGAACAGCCCTCAAGTCACACATGACAAGGAGACTGAACAACAAGCAGTGCTGCCCACATTCATCTACCTCAGAGGAGGGACAATGGTGGTCTGTTTTACATAGTTCACAAAATAAATGGTATCAAGTTTTTCTCAAGGACACCCAAGGATAAGACTAAAGCCAGTTAAAAAATCTCAAGTGAAAACATATGTCCATACAAAAACTTATGCGTAACTATTTATAGCAGCATTATTCATAATAGCCAGAGTGGAAACAACTCAAATGCCCATCAACTGATAAAGGGAGGAACAAAACATGGCTTATCCATACAACGGAATGTGACTCAACGACAGAAAAGAACGAAGCACTGACACAGGCTACAACATGGATGAACTCTGAAAACATGATGCTAAGTGAAAGCCAGGCATAAAGGACCACAGAGTGTATGACTGATTCTGTTTATATGAAACACCAGAATAGGCAAATCTGCAGAGACAGAAAGTAGACTGGCGGCTGCCCAGGGATGGGGAGATGGAGGGAAATGGGAAGTGACTGCTAACAGGTATGAAGTTTCTTTGGCGTCAGACAACATTCTAAAATTGATTGTGCTGATGGCTGCAGACCTCTGTGAATATACTGAAGGCCCAATCAATTGTTCACTTTACATGGGTGAATTGTATGGTATGTGAATTATATCTCAATAAAGCTATTATTTTAAAAATTCTTTGGTTTGTGAAGGACATTTCTTTCTTTCTTTTTTCTTTCCTAAAACGTTAACTTTTGGGGACGGGTAGCAAAACGCATAAAACTCTAGGGATCTCACTCTCACGTGGGTGCCTTCACTCAGTACTACGTTTTCTTGTTTTTTTTAAAATTGAAGTATACGTGATTTACAATGTTAGTACTATGCTTCCAAATGCCATATTTGTACCAAGAACTCAGTTTATGTGAATACATGTTTTAAGATGGAGATCAAGGATTTCTCCCAAACTTGTAAGACAAGCAAACTGGATCCCCACTCGAGGAACGTTATCTTCCAAACTGACACTTCTTAAGTCTTAGTCAAGAGAGCACTTAATGGCTTCTATGGTCCAGATGCAACTTGTTCAGACTTAAAAAGGCATTAACCCATCTGGTCCTGAAAGGCCAATTCTGAGAAAGAACACAGCGGTCATTTAATAGGGCAGAGTACAAGGGACAGCTTGGTATTTACAGTAAGGGATCAAGAGCTAGACTAAGACTCAGAAAATCTAGGTCTGCCGCTATTCAGCTCGATGACCTGCGGTAAGTAATCTAGCTTTTGGTTAAACTGAGAGTTCTCTTTGCTCTGGCTCCTCCACATCTTTCACTATCTCTTGTTATAATAACGATAGGAAAGTAACAGAATTACCATGGCCACATTCACATTACAGACAGGGAAACTGAGGCAGAGAAAAGTTGTGCTGCTTTCCCCTTTACCAGCCAGAGGTGGCAGAGCTGAGACTCCAAACCACGCTGGCTGGCCCCAGAGCTGAGCCCTAAATCACGCCACACCCTGCCCCAGTTTCCACAAATACATCACGCTCTATACACCTGATGCCTCTGCTAACGTAATTTCTTCTGCCCAAGTCTGCCACCTAACCAACTAGCGGTGTGATCTAGAACGAATTACTTAGCCTTTCTGAGAGCCAATTTTCTTACATGTGAAAAGGAGAGGCTGACACGTGTAACCCCTCACAGTACTGTCACAAACACTGAGATAAGGTATGTCAAGTGCCTGACAAGCAAAAGACATTCACAGTGCCAGTCTCCAGCCGCTCCTGAGCTGACAGCTGTGCACAGAAGCACACGTACCCCTCACGCCTCAGCTTAGTCGCCACCTCCTTCCATGTGGTTCTTGTCCCTCTCACTGCCCCACAGTGGAGTTCTAATTCTCCTGCTTTCTACTCTATACACCAAAATGTAGCTCGAGATCAGGCCATCAGCCAAACCATCTCATTAGCCCATGTCTCTCCAGGCCCCTTCCCACCTGTCACCTCGCGCTCTGCACTCCAGCCCTTCTGAGCTGCCGGCTCGTCTTCCCGCATCACGCTCTGGCTTAGATGTCACCTCCAGATCAACTCTGGTTGGGCACCCCTCTCCACACTCCCTTGGCTATTTAGGTCCATGAAGCCTCAATTTAGGGGCACGAAGCCTCAATCAGAATAAATGCTCCATGAGGGCAGGAACCTCGTTCACAATTGTATCCTAAGTGCCTAGAACAAGGCCTGATATATAGCATATCCTCAATACATGTTTTCTAAATGAATGAATATACGAATCCATTTGAATGTACATCTATCCTGCCAGTCTGTGGTAGAACCTCCTGACTCACATATCCCAGTACCCAGCAATGCCTATGACAAAGCAGGTACCCAGCAAACATCCAGTCATTACTGGCCGTCAGTCTTCTCATCTGCAAAGGGGATGCTTAATTCCTTCTCGCTATAAAATTAGTTTTCTAAGAAGGAGAAGACTACAAAGGACCTCTGAAGCGTACAGGAATATTTACGAGAATAACTCCAACCGGCAGAAAGCAGAGGCTCTAATGGAAAAAGTATTATTAGTTTAAGGATATTTTGATCCAATTTGTGTTCCCACTAAGCTGGCTATTTATCTCTCCCCTTATCACTAGAGGAATATAAACCGTGAAACAGAGGCAGGGTAGGGTGCTGAGGGGCAACTCAAAGGAACAGGGTGGGGATGACGAAAATAAAATGTCAAAAGGAAGGAAATAGCCGTAACAGTAGCTAATGCTGCTGACATTACACACACACACACACACACACACACACACACACACACACGCACACACGCACGCGCGCGCGCGCTTATATATGTATTTTGGCTGCATCGCGCAGCTTGTGGGATCTTAGCTCCCCGACCAGGGATCAAACCTGGGCCCTTGGCAGTGAAAGCACAGAGTCCTAACCACTGGACCGCCAGAGAATTCCCTGTTTTATATTTTATCTAACT
Organism: Lipotes vexillifer; assembly: GCF_000442215.2. Lineage (NCBI taxonomy): Eukaryota > Metazoa > Chordata > Mammalia > Artiodactyla > Lipotidae > Lipotes > Lipotes vexillifer. The sequence continues at coordinate 6,598,781 of NW_006797390.1, forward strand.
AACTCACTGCCTCAAAACTGTTACCAATCCTCACCATGTTTCTGGAGAATCTCCTGAAGATCTGGCTTGGAAGCAGGGTCCCAAGTGCTATCTCCATCAGCACTTCCTTCAGTATCCTCCTCCGTGGCAGAAGATCCTACTGAGAGAACGTGAAGTCTGGTTTCCACATCTTGAGCATCTGGCTTCAGGAAGGCAGCGGGACCATCAATGCCTAGGGGCCCAACATAAAGAAAAAAGAAGAAAGCATTATCCACTATTTGGCTGGATGGTTTTGGTGTATGTGATCTGAATTAAGAAGCACCAAACTGTTTCACTTCTCCTTCTTTAACATCCACGAGGACATTTGTTAACAGCGGAATCCATTTTATTATCTGGTGTTCATTTTATCAACACGACCTGACTGCCACTAAAGTAAATGTACCTGATGCTGTGCTTTAGAAACTTAAGAATGAGACTGAAAGCCAAGTAGGTCCTCCGAAGTCCATCCAGATCTCGTCCAAACCAGGAGCCGAGGGGTCTAGCTTTAGAGTTGTTTAACCCTGTTCCTCCTTTACCCCGTCGCTGACTCCGATGTCCCTCTGAGTCCGGCTACTGGAAGAATGGGTGCTCTCTACCTGCTCCTGGCTTCATGGTTAACTCTGCCAGGAGGCAACAATCGAGCCTGGAAGCTCCTCAAGTGGGCAGTTCTGGACACTTTCATTTTGCATCTAAAGCAACAGTTCCAGGACGGCTGTGAACTTTAAGGTATCCTCCACTGATCAGACCACTGCTTTTATTCCAACTCAAAGGCCCTGAATGGGATTAGAAAGATAAACGAAGGTACCTGGTAACGATGCTAATATTGTCCCTTTGGTCCACCTGACAGTCCTCCTGCCTCCCCCAGGCTTGTGAAAACCGCGCCGCAGCAGGCAGAGATGCTGCCCGAGTACACACCGTGCAGGATGACGCCGCTGTGCGGGGCCTGAGGCTCCACCAGCGGAGCGCGCTCCTCGCTTCCCCTCGGCTTTGACCGACGTGGCCGGGCTTCTGGGTTCGGCTGCACCATGAGCGGCTCCAGGCGCTTCTTTCTCTGCTTCTTCTCCAGCAGGGCTCTCTGGGGAAAATTGTGACCGTACAGCCAGGAGAGTGACGATGAGACCTAGCTGCTTCAACACATACAGTCTTTCACGGATCCTTACAAAACCTCTTGTAAATTAAATTTTCCCACTTAAGAAATGGGGAAACTGAGACACAGAGAGAGGTAAGGATTCATTCACTTCATTTAATAAATATTTACGAAACGCCTATAAAAGATCTATCTAAAATTATACAAATGTATTTCTAGCAAAGCTGAGACCATGATCTAAGTATATTAAAAAGATATAGTAATTAACATATTATGATCAAAGCACAATCAAGTTTAAAATATATGAACACATATGAATAGGAGAAAAGATGAAGGAACACGGTAATGGTGATTTCTCTGGGTGGTAGAATATGGATGATTATTTTTCATTTTCCTAGTTTTCTAAATTTTCTTACTTTTGTAACTGGAAGAAAAAGATAAAACTTGTTATCAGAAAAAAAAAAAAACCAAAACAAACCAAAAAAAAATACTTGTTAATCCACCGGGTGTGGAGAAAAGGGGACCCTCCTGCACTGTTGATGGGAATGTAAATTGGTGCAGCCACTATGGAGAACAGTATGGAGGTTCCTTAAAAAATTAAAAATAAAGCTACCATATGATCCTGCAATCCCACTCCTGGGCATGTATTTGGAGAAAAACGTGGCTCGAAAGAATACATGCACCCCAATGTTCATTGCAGCGCTGTTTACAATAGCTAAGACATGGAAGCAACCTAAATGTCCATCGACAGACGAATAGATAAAGAAGATGTGGTACATATATACAGTGGAATATTACTCAGCCATAAAAAAGAATGAAATAATGCCATTTACAGCAACATGGATGGACCTAGAGATTCTCATACTAAGTGAATCAGAGCAAGACAAGTACCATATGATATCGCTTCTATGTGGAATCTAAAAAACAATGATACAAATGAACTTATTTACAAAACAGAAATAGACTCACAGAGAATGAACTTGTGGTTACCAAAGGGGAAGGACTGGGGTCAGGGGGGAAGGATAGAACGGGAGTTTGGGATTGACATATACACACTACTCATATTTAAAATAGATAACCAACAAGGACCTACTGTATAGCACAGGGAACTCTGCTCAATATTCTGTTATAACCTAAATGGGAAAAGAATTTGAAAAAGAATAGACACATGTATATGTATAACTTAATCATTTTGCTGTACACCTTAAACTAACAACATTATTAATCAACTATACTCCAATATAAAATTAAAAATTAAAAAAAACTTATTATCCTCTAAACCCCAAACTATTTTCATGGTTTTTTTTTTTTTTTTTTTTGCGGTACGCGGGCCTCTCACTGTTGTGGCCTCTCCCATTGTGGAGCACAGGCTCCGGACGTGCAGGCTCAGCGACCATGGCTCACGGGCCCAGCCGCTCCGCAGCATGTGAGATCTTCCCGGACCGGGTCACGAACGCGTGTCCCCCGCATCGGCAGGCAGACTCTCAACCACTGCGCCACCAGGGAAACCCTATTTTCATGTTTTAATAAGCTAAAAAGCAGTAAGTTTTGCTTTCTTGCTCATTTTTACATAATTAGTAATCCAACAAATTAGCGCTGAGGATAAGATGGGGAAAAAATGGCAGTTGGAAAATTTCAATTAAAAAACAATCAACTCTATGGATAAAAGCAAGAAAGAAGAGTAGGGTAGCAGGAAAAGTCAGGAAAAACGCATGAGAGACTATCAGACAAAAATCCAATGAGATGAAAAGGAAGGTACCAGCATATATACTATTTTTAAGCCTTGGCAAATAAGAGCTTATAATACATAGAAATTACTATGGATCTGGGACGTCTCAGAACAGGAGAGTGTCAAACCACAAGCTAAAAAATTAAGCCATGATTTAAAAGCAAAGATATTATAACCTACTTCACTGTTTCTCAGGCAAAAAGCCAACTGTTTACTTTTTTCACTGATATTTTGCTTTTAAAAAGTGCCACTAGGAAGAAGAGTTAACCTAAGGGGTGAGACTATTAGCAGGAAAGGAGCCATTTTTTCCAGAACTGGCCTGATGAAAGCCTGCAGATAAATTCAGAAGACAGAAGAAATATACCTATTCTTTTTTACCCAACCTTGTGCATAAGGAAAAAGACTAGGGGTGCTAAAATAATATGCCAAAGGGACTATACTGTCAAGAATGAAAAGACAGTTTAGAGCAAGTTGGGAAAGAATAATTGGGGTTTTTGAGGTTATTTTGAGATCCATGAATTAATACGCACAGGTGGACCTTAATGTCCCAGGAACACTAAATATACAGGAGGTTATAATGAGGTTCTCCCCCTGGAACTTGCTGATAAGATTCTTCTAGCAACTAAGAAGTCTGTATAATGGATAAGAGGTAAACTAAATGCCTGAAAGAGATGGTAAGTAAACACGAAGTATAAAGACATGAGAAACTGTCGCATATTATCCATGTGGCCATAGCTGTTTAGCCTCAAATAGTCTCATAACTGTGAAACAACTGGGACTTCCCTGGAGGTCCAGTGGTTAACACTCCGCTCTCCCACTGCAGGGGCACGGGTTTGATCCCTGGTCCAGGAACTAAGTTCCTGTATGCCGCGTGCTACGGCCAAAACAATAAAAAATAAAATAACTGTGAAACAACTGATGAAACAAGAACACGAGCTACAGCGAATCCATTTTATTAACATATGTAAATAAAAAACTGTTGTACAGAAAAGGAGCATTCTGCTTGTGGTCTAGAAAAAAGCAGCCAAAGAGCAAGAATTTGACAGAATATGTCCATCCTGTCCAAGAAAGAGAGATACTGACTCTGGCAGACAAGCGCACCCTATCTACTGGGAAAGCTCCCTCTCTCTGAGGACAGGAAACTATCCAAGGCTTCTTCATGGTCTTGTTGAGCGAGCCCTCAGGACTATCTCCTTCTCTTTCCTCTGACTCCTTGCTTACCAATCAGCCTTCTCATTTTCAGTCTAACTTCTTGCTCTTCCCAAGAACAGAGCATCATAAACAGTAGCAATGAATACACAGGGCAAGATTACAGAGTCCTCACTGTAAATGAATAAACTGGCATCTTGCTTCATGACTGAGTGTTGTAAGTTTGACTGGTGTGCGTCTGTTCCAGAGGACAATGCTGCCTGTGGTCTAGAAAAGGAGAACCAAAGAGCTAGATGTCACGTTACATCTGGGCTCACTGACATAACCAAGTTCTGAGACCTGCAAAGGGTAGACTAGATCTGTGGCCACAGTTATCCTATTAAGGTGTCTGGTGAAGCCCTACTCTATCCATGTCAACGCTAGTCACACCCATTCAGATCAACAACTTAAGAAAAAACAACTCTAGATTCAAACTGTGAACCTCAGGGACACAGCTGCTACATTACTGCACTAAATGTACCCTCCTATTGTCCAAGTTTGTAAATAAGAAAAAAACACACAAAATACCCACAAATGGGCAAACTGCCATCTTGGTAAGAACCAGGACCTAACTTAGCGTATTCTAATCACCCTCACATAATCTGGACGGAGGAGGAGAGATGTGGTCGAGTTCCAGTGTAATGGTGTCACTTATTTATGCTTTACCCTCGCTGAAAAGCTAAGAGTGCTTTAGATGAGGCTATGTAAATAAAGGGCTCCTTACCTTTGTAAGGGGAAGGTCAGGGCAGTCGGGAAAGAGCCAAAGGTGACTGTTTGATGCCTAAATACAATTAAAAATGTTGACTTCAGGACTTTTAAGTGTCACATAAACTAAACCTTTAAACTTCCCAGCTCCCTGGAAACTGAGCAATAACTCAAAGAATCCGTCTTCTCCAGAATCTGCTGGTAGGTCCTACTATCATTCCCTGAAGCAAAATATTGAATGGTAATACCAGAATAAATGGGAAATAAAGCAGATTATATTTGGGGGGGGGGTTTCTATCAAAGGACTCTATCCAATAAAATAATAAATCCCATGCAAGCCTCAAATTAATGATAGCTTGAGATTCCACTGATTCTCAATTTTCTAAGGACTCCCAGAGATAATGGGTTGGTTACTTTATGACACACATTACCTGTGTAACCGCAGGTACAACCACCAAGATCACAATGGTTGCCAGAGGTCTATCAGTTTGGCTAAAAATAATCAACCTTCCTGGCACACAAAGAGAGATCATGGGAGGATGGAACTAAAAGTTTAAAATTGGACTTTTTTTTTTCCCTGTTGCGGAGCACAGGCTCCAGACACGCAGGCTCAGCGGCCATGGCTCACGGGCCCAGCCATTCCGCGGCATGTGGGATCCTCCCAGACCGGGGCACGAACCCACGTCCCCCGCATCGGCAAGCGGACTCCCAACCACTGCGCCACCAGGGAAGCCCAAAATTGGACTGCTTTTTTGGCCACACCAAACGGCTCTGGGGATCCTAGTTCCCTGACCAGGGGTGGAACCCGGGCCCCTGCAGTGGAAGAGCCGAATCCTAACCCCTGGACCGCCAGGAGTCCCTGAATCAGACTTCTTTAAGTACCGATTCGACGCACTGATGGCTGCCTCCCTTCGAAGTATACATATCCATAGATGGGGACCCAGCCCAAAGGGACTGTGCTATACTTTAATCCATTGACCGCCAGATGGCATAAACGCTCTCCACCTAACGTGCATTCCTGTCTGAGTAACATCCCTGAAATAGTCTGAAAATCTTTACACTCTGGAGCTAGCTAAGGTGTCACATACCCTGAAAATATGAGTATCTAGCGACAGTAGTAAAAATAAAAGCAAAATATACTCAGTGGGAATAAATGGTGGTGGGACAACTGGATATCCACATGCAAAGAGTGATTTTGGACCCTGCCTCATACCATATAAAAAGATTAACTCAAAACAGATCATGGAAAGTGTAAAACTCTTAGAAAAAACCACAGGAGCAAGTCTTTGTAACCTCGTTTAGGCAATGATCTCTTAGATGACACTCCAAGTGCAAGTGACAAAAGAAAAAATAGATAAAAATTTTGGGCTGAAGATGATACCATCAAAAAAGTAAAAAGACAACCCACAGAATTGGAGAAATTATTTACAAATAATATTTCTGATAAAGAACTTGGGTCTACACTGTATAAAGAACTCTTACAACTCAAAACCAAAAAGAAAGTAACCCAGTTTAAAAACGGGCAAAGGATCTGGATGGACATTTCTCCAAAGAGAACATACAGATGGCCACTAAAAATGCTCAACATCACTAGTCATTAGGGAAATGCAAGTCAAGACTATAATGAGACTCTGCTTCAGACTCACTAAAATGGCTCTAATCAAAGACAGACAGTAATAAGTACTGGCAGGAAAGTGGGGAAACTGGAAGCCTTATACACTGCTGGTGGGAGTGTAAAATGGTCAGTGACTGTGGAAAACAGTCTGGCAGTCCCTTGAAATGTTCAACACAGAGTTACCATATGACCTGCAAAGCCACTCCTATTACCCAAGGCATATTAGGTATATCTTGGTATACCTATACTTGGGTAGATCACCCAAGAGAAATGAAAACACGTCCACACAAAAACTTGTACACAGATGCTCAGAGAAGCATAATTTGTAATGTGGAAACATCCCAAATGTCCATCAACTGATGAATGGAGAAACAGAATGTATTCAATAGTAAAAAGGAATGAATTCCTGATACATGCTACAACATGGGTGAGCCCTTTGCTAAGCCAAAGAAGCCAGGCACAAAAGACTGTATATTGTATGATTCCACTTACACAAGATTTAAAAATCATTTGTACACTGTAACTGAGCATTAATAATATGTGAATTACATTTCAATAAAGCTGTTCAAAAATCTGTATAGGACAAAAACAGCCATGTGTAAATTATCTGAAAGTCTAGGATTTTTAAACATTCAATTCTAAGATGAACTATCAGAAAAACAGCATAGATATGAAGGAAGTGAATTTAATCAAATCAATAACACTGTAGTGGATGATAAAAGAATACACTGAGAGAATGGAAATGGTCTCTGTGGAAATAAGGTAAGTAGAACTGAAGAGCAGGATTCACCTTGTGTCTCTAGTACGAATGATCCAAGGCAGGGAGTGTCCTGGCCAGATATCATGTATCTCATTCCTTGGGCAGGCACATCCCTTTAGTAGAGATGAATTAATTACACCATCACACAATGATTTTTACAATAAAGCTCATTTTACAAACTCCACTTGCTCTGATTTCGAACTCACCAGACAGACTCTTCTAATGGGAAACTGATGACCTGATGATTCTGGTATATGGTTCACTAGCAATTAATAAATTAATCCCGACTAAGATTCACTGCTTATGATACTGGTTAGCATGAACCAATCCTCACAAGACTGATTAACTCTGGTTGCTCTCAGCAAACTAATTCTCAAGCTCAGACTAGTAACTCTCAACCACAGGGACATTCCCACAGCAGAATTCCCACACCGCAGGCGGGGTGGGGAGAGGGAGGGTCCCCAGCCCCTCCTAACTCCACTGACACTCACTGTCACGGATGGGAATGCCCCGTACCCCTCAGAGGTGGGGGTGGGGGTGGGGACTGGCATGCCCTGGACTGTGAGCCTCCCACCAAGAGGCTACCAGCCTGGAGGCCAGAGTGAGAGCTACCGAGCCCTCCTCAAGGCACCGCCATCCATCCCAGCCCTAACTCCCACACTCCAAGATCCTCCCCAACAACCTGTTATTTTACCCAGTCTGACCTTGCTCCACACACGAAATAACTGGGGTTCACAGAATCTGAGGACCCTTACTTAAAATCACACAGCTAATTAAAGGCACAGCTACAACGGGAACCAAAGTCTGCTTCTGGGCCCAGTGTTGCATTCAGTATGTGGCACTGCCTTTCCTGCTACAGGCCGTCTGATGGTGAAGTCCCTGACCCCCTGCTCTTCTGTTCATGGCAGCATTTCAGGGCTCGCATAGGATTCTCAAACACTATTTAGCAACAAAATGTATACATCAGGTCCAAAGAGATTGCTTTGAATCTTTAAAAATTCCCATAAAATTTTATGTCTTTATATTCACTGACTATCTCTGGTAAAGAACTAGCCAAGTAGAGGGAGAAAGACTTTTCACCAAATACCTTTTTTGTATTATGTGAATTCTTATTCTTTTATTCTTTTTTTATTTTTTTGGCCATGCAGCAGGCGGGGTCGTAGCCCCCGACCAGGGGTAGAACCTGTGGCCCCTGCAGCGGAAGCGCTGAGTCCTAAGCACTGGCTCGCCAGGAAAGTCCTTCATATGCTTTTATTACCTACGTAAAACCATAATTTAAAAATGTTTGTACTACAAAAAGGCTTACAAAATCCCCAAATTCCAAAATACCACACACATACCACACCACATGTAGCATTCTCACTGAAAAGAATACAAATTACAAAATAGTTGGGCCATCTTTTTTAAAAATCCAGAAAATATACCTATACACAAAACTCAGAAACTACACAAAATTTAAATCTTATGTCTTATTTCATTACTTGGTAGATTTCATTTCATGTTAGCAAGGGATGTACCCCTGAGCCTTATAAAAATAAATCAAAGATCTAAACAAAAATCTAAAATCTTGTGGTATGTCTCCCTAAATACAGTCTGCTGTGCAATGGAATGTAAAGGATAGAGGGCTCTTCGCAATTATTCTGCTCTTGGGCAGGGGCGGGGGAACTGATAAATCTATATCTAATCAGGATTTCCCTCGTGATCCCAGATTCATTTCTTTCCTGTGTTTATGTGTTTTTTCAGTACTAGAAAGAACTGTTTATTTTACAGGCTCAGCAGCAGTTTTACAGAATCAGGTGCACAACCCGAGCTGGTTCCTCTGCTTAGAGGCCACATGCCCTGCACAGGGAGATGCAGGCAGTCTCTTGTGGCCGTTTCCTACCCTGCTGTGCAACACCAGATTTGCTTAAAATGTGCCCCAGTCTCCTTAAAGGATGACAGCAGTGGTTGTGAGGAAGCCTGCCTGTCCATGAAGCTGCTACTGCTGGGCTCCCTGGGCCAGGACACCTGGAGGTGGGCAGGGCGAATGGTGCGCACCACCACCGGGCCTCGTCCAGAGGCGGCGAGGCCGAGCCCAGCCAGGGAGGAGGGCTGTGGGCAGAGCAGGCTGAGTGGTGCTGACCACCAAGGCAACTGCCACCACCTTGAAGCGGAGGGTCCCTGAAGACCACTGGGCCACGCTCCGTTCCAGGCACACAGGAGAAGGCCTCCCAGGTGGTGGCCTGAGAGGCGGTGGACTTGGTGACAGGCCCCATGGAGGCACCATGGACACCAAGGGCTTGGGAGGGGCCCTGGAGGCCAGATGGTCCCAGGCGCGTCCCCATGGAGACCTCGTAACTAGTTTGTAGTGATTCCACCTTTAAAGTAATTTACTACACTCCAAGTCCCGTTACGAGGTCCAACAGCAACATAAAAAAGCAAGACAAAACTTTGGAGGTATTTTTAGTCACCTACCACTCTAGACACTGATTGTTAATGATCCTACATCACAGCCTGGACCTACAGAATTTCCTGAATTAGAAAACATTCATATGGAAGTAATATATGTTGGGTATAGGTTCTAAACTGACTTATCATTATGATCACATCATGTAACAATACAAAACTGTTCATTTATTCCTTCCTTCATTCAAACATTTAATGAAGGACTACTATGGGCCCAGCCCTAGGCCAGGAACTTCTGATATAATGGTCATCATTAACAGACTCAGTTCCTGTTCTCATGGAGCTTAGTCTAATGGAGGAAATGAACATAAGTCAAATCAGTGCAAAAAAAAGATAATAATAATGCATAAGTGAAAAGTGGGACCAGTGCTGTGAAGAAAAGTATTCTGTAGACAACAGAGGCTTTTAAGCAGCACAGTACCATTTTCAGATTTGCATTTTAAGATAAGGAAAAGATCTTGTAGTTACATGAAATTACAGTGCAGAGAGGTGTTTAAGGCACAGCAGGATCAAATTAACTACACAGAAATACAATGTCAACATTTTCCTAATTCTTATGACAGCTGCCAAGGGATTTTAGTGATTGTAAATCTAAGGCCAGTTTTAATGCTGATGTCCTCAAGGCATGTGGGTCTTGCCAGAGCCCAAAGTCCAGACCATCAGCTTCATGGTCAGTATAGCTGTCCACATCTTTCAAGAGAGGAGACTCTGCTCACCTGATTATCCAGTTTCAGCTGCCGGAGCTTCATGGTCTCATCCTCAAAGGCACTGTTAAAAAAAACATGAAAAAAAAAAAGCATGTAAAGAGAACAACCTTTTAAAACCATGTCAATCTCATCTTTTCCATGTGTCTAGTCCTTTGGACTATTTGGAACCAATTAATTCTACCTTAGGGAAAGCACGGGTTTCTAGATGCTGCCCACACTGACTGCAGGAGGACATGCCATCCTTAATGCCACATATAGTCCACAGAGGACCAGAGGAGACTGAAATACCCAAAGGATAAGAAAAAGGCAGCACAAAGACCCCCATGCATGCGGGGATTTTATTTTTTTCTCTTTAAAACCATATACTGGGGACTTCCCTGGTGGCGCAGTGGTTAAGAATCCTCCTGCCAATGCAGAGGACACTGGTTCGAGCCCTGGTCCAGGAAGATCCCACATGCCGCGGAGCACCTAAGGCCACGCACCACAACTACTGAGCCTGCGTTCTAGAGCTCGCGAGCCATAACTACTGAGGCCCGCATGCCTAGAACCCATGCTCCGCAACAAGAGAAGCCACCACAATGAGAAGCCCGTGCACTGCAAGGAAGAGCAGCCCCCGCTCGCCACAAATAGAGAAAGCCCGCGCACTACAAGGAAGAGCAGCCCCCGCTCGCCACAACTAGAGAAAGCCCGCGTGCAGCAATGAAGACCCAATGTGACCAAAAAACAAGTAAATGAATAATCTACAAACAACAAATGCTGGAGAGGGTGTGGAGAAAAGGGAACCCTCTTGTACTGTTGGTGGGAATGTAAACTGATACAGCCACTATGGAGAACAGTATGGAGGTTCCTTAAAAAACTAAAAATAGAATTACCATATGACCCAGCAATCCCACTACTGGGTATATACCCAGAGAAAACCATAATTCAAAAAGACACACGCGGGCTTCCCTGGTGGCACAGTGGTTGCGAGTCCGCCTGCCGATGCAGGGGACACGGGTTTGTGCCCCAGTCCAGGAGGATCCCACATGCCGCGGAGCGGCTGGGCCCGTGAGCCATGGCCACTGAGCCTGTGCGTCAGGAGCCTGTGCTCCGCAACAAAAACAAAACAAAACAAAAAAGACACACGCACCCCAATGTTCACTGCAGCACTATTTACAATAGCCAGGACATGGAAGCAACCTAAATGCCCATCAACAGATGAATGGATAAAGAAGTTGTGGTACATACATACAGTGGAATAGTAGCCATAAAAAGGAATAAAATTGAGTCATTTGTTGAGACGTGGATGGATCTAGAGACTGTCATACAGAGTGAAGTCAGAAAGAGAAAAACAAATATCGTATATTAACGCATGTATGTGGAACCTAGAAAAATGGTACAGATGAACCGGTTTGCAGGGCAGAAGTTGAGACACAGATGTAGAGAATAAACGTATGGACACCAAGGGGGGAAAGCGGTGGGGGGGTGGGGATGGTGGTGTGCTGAATCAGGCGATTGGGACTGACATGTATACACTGATGTGTATAAAACTGATGACTAATAAGAACCTGCTGTATAAATAAATTAATTAAATTAAAATATTTAAAAAGATATAAGCAACAAGGATATATTGTATAGCACAGGGAATTATAGCCATTATCTTGTAATAACTAATATTGTAAATCAACTATACTAAATAAAAAAGGAATATTAAAAGTTAAAAACATTTGCTAATTTGATAGGTAAATTGGCCTCTTGATTTAATTTATGGTTTTGATGACTTTAAACAATTTCTAAATAACTTTTCATGTTTATTAATTACTTAATATAATGAGTTTAAACAATTTTTCATATTTATTAATTACTTAATAAAGTGTAGTTAAATAGGGACTACATTAAAGTCTTGCATTTTCAGAAATAATGCTGAAGGGAATTCAGCACTATCTAGCCTCAATCTTTCATTTCACAGAAGGACTAGTAGTTAGTCCAGGGAGGTTATATGGTTTGACCAAAGGTAAGACAGAATTATCACTGATTAAAAAAAAAAAAATACTTAGCACTGTGTTTGGAATATAATGAGTACTCAGTATATGTTTTTTCTTTAATAAATTTATTTATTTATTTATTTATTTATTTATTTATTTATTTTTGGCTGCATTGGGTCTTTGTTGTTGTGCACAGGCTTTCTCTAGCTGCGGCGAGCAGGGACTACTCTTCATTGTAGTGCACAGGCTTCTCATTGCAGTGGCTTCTCTTGTTGCAGAGCACGGGCTCTAGGCACGCGGGCTTCAGCAGTTGTGGCATACGGGCTTAGTTGCTCTGTGGCATGTGGGATCTTCCCAGACCAGGGACCCATGTCCCCTGCATTGGCAGGTGGATTCTTATCCACTGCGCCACCAGGAAGTCCCAGTGCTAAGTATTTTTAATGTATTCTTTTATTTATTCCTCAAAACAGTCCTATGAATTAGGTACTATTATCTTTCACAATTTGAAGATAAAGAACCAGACCTGGAGAGCCACGCAGAAACAGCAGAAACAGACACTAATCCTGGTCCCTTTGCAAAGTCTAAATTACACCTAAAAATCAAATATATTCTACTTCTTTTTTGAAGCTAGCTCTAGGAGACAGAAAGTTAGATAGTCTATAGCATCTTACTAAGGCCACTGTCTTCCTTTAGATCTAGCAAGTCATGTAACTTCCTCTTCAATAAAAGAATTAATAAAACACTATGCCAGGGAATTCTCTGGTGGTCCAGTGGTTAGGACTCCACACTTCCACTGATGGTGGGGGGGGGGGCCCCAGGTTCGATCCCTGGTTGGGGAACTAAGACCCCGCAGGCTGCGTGGCCCACAGCCAAAAACAAAACAAAACAATACAAAACTCTGCGCCAGGCATCACAGTAGACTGCAAGTACGGATGAACAGACAAGATTTAATACCGTCAGGAGACAGATTTGCTTGACTGACGGAAGTCCACAAAAATGGAATCAAATGACTGTCTTCAACTGATAAACCAAACCCTTCTGAATGTCTTTAAGCTCTCTGTAAAGTCTCTTCTATTTCTGACAATTTCCTAATTTAAGATTTTGTGACTCTTCATTCTTAGAAACAGTAAAGTATAAAACGAGGCAGAAGTGGTTCTCAATTATTTGTACTATAAATTTTTATTAGGAGTTGATTGCCAGAAAAAAACTATAAATACAAAATCTTATTTAATAAGACAAATTCCGTGGCTACAAAGGGAAGAATGGCTTTCCTGCATTTGTGGTAAACACACCAAAGCACTTTGGTTTAATGGTTAACCACCACATTCCTACATTTTAGAGGTTTTATGCATTTTAATAATGCATTGAAACCTGGAATTTGTATACGACGTCCAAGGCTCTTCCTGACTACTAATGTGTAAGCAGATTTAATAACCCCTTAGATACAGATGTGGAGGTGCATTCTGATTCTCTGACAGTCCCCGCTATTAATTCCTTTATAACCTTTATGTTTTAGAATAACAACAACATGGGCTTCCCTGGTGGCGCAGTGGTTAAGAATCCGCCTGTCGATGCAGGGGACACGGGTTCAAGCCCTGGTCCAGGAAGATCCCACATGTCACAGAGCAACTAAGCCCATGTGCCACAACTACTGGGGCTGCGCTCTAGAGCCCGTGAGCCACATCTACTGAGCCCACGTGCCACAACTACTGAAGCCTGCGTGCCTACAGCCCATGCTCCGCAACAAGAGAAGCCACCACAATGAGAAGCCCACGCACCGCAACGAAGAGTAGCCCCCGCTTGCCACAACTAGAGAAAAGTTCACGTGCAGCAACAAAGACCCAACGCAGCCAAAAGTAAAATAAGTAATAAAATTTTTTTTAAAAAATAGCAACAACAACATTGAGTGTTAAATAAATCTTCTCGTTTTTCTCCCTAGCTTAAAAGAGTGACAAATAGACAAAAATATCAGATATGTTATACGTTTCGCCTCGACTTTGTGGGCCCCTATCTAGATATGCTCCTGATTTACTTACTGTTTTTAATCCTCATTCACGTATTTTTAACCCAAGCTTTATGTATACAGTGATAGATTATTAGTATCCAGTGAACATTAGTATACACTTGAAAAAGTCCTACATAAAATAACTAAGACAAAAAGTAAACTCACTGTAATGGATTAGTATTTTCAACAGCTACTGCTATGAATCTGCTTTTCCTCCAACTCACTTGGCCCTCTTCACTAAACCAGAACTGTGAGACCCTCTAGCATGGAAAAAAAAATCATTCTGTCCTCCCATAAAATGCTAAAACCTCTTCAATAACTCTAAAATCTGAAACACAACTGAAGTCCTCAAACATTTCTCTTAAGACCTCTAACAGTGAAGAAAACAGGTGTGTCTTTAATGCCTTATCCTGACACCACTAATTCCTTTCATCAAACCTGGGCAAGATGAAGAGTTTACATAAACAGGGTGGTATAATCAAAGCACCTGACCGGAACAGAAGAGGCACTAAAGAGATGCTATATAACTGTAGCACTTACATACCTCCTCTACATCAAAAGTTACACTTTCTCTGTGCTCTAGTTTTAAATGATAACTTAGCAGAAATAATAAAGGTATTTTATGTACTTATAATAAATCTGAACTAGCATTTCTAGTCAGACTGGAATATGATCTTACTAAACTTGCATTTTTTCCTCTAATAGTCTCCTTCCTTCATTTGAAACTAAGTTGTTGAATAGCAAGCCTAAACAAGCCTGGTTAGTAAATCCACACAAAACAAAAAGAAGTCCTATAGAGTAAAAGAAATGAAATTACTGTTTTTCCTCCCATTTTTCTCATGGAAAATTTCCTATTTAATTGGTACAGGAAAATCCTTAAACATATATCTTTGAGGAACACAGATCAATCACACAAGTGTGGCCCATGGGAATGCCCACAGAACACCATTCTCTTGGACTACTCTGCAGCTCCTGATTAGCCACAATCTAAACTGAAGATACCCACGAGGCTCTACTGCAGAATACACACAGAGAATTTTCTGAGAATGTGCTCGACCTACCCAACTTTGTTTATGGGCACCAATCTCAAAATGGATCAAAGACCAAACGTAAGAGCTACAACTATAAAACTTAGAAGAAAACATCAGAATAAATCTTCATGGGACTTCCCTGGTGGTGCAGTGGTTAAGAATCTGCCTGCCAATGCAGGGGACACGGGTTCAAGCCCTGGTCCGGGAAGATCCCACATGCCGCAGAGCAACTAAGCCCGTGCGCCACAACTACTGAGCCTGCACTCTAGAGCCCGCGAGCCACAACTACTGAGCCCGTGCGCATAGAGCCCGCGCAATGCAACGAAGAGAAGCCACCGCAATGAGAAGCCCCCGCACCACAACAAAGAGTAGCTCCCGCTCGCCTCAACGAGAGAAAGCCCAAGCACAGCAACGAAGACCCAATGCAGCCAAAAATAAATTAATTAATTAATTTTAAAAAAAAATCTTCATGACATTGAATTTGAAAATTGATTCTTAGATGACACCAAAAGCATGTGTAACAAAAGACAGTTAAATTGGACTTCATCAAAATTTAAAACTCTGGTCATCAAAGGACATTATCAAGAGGGTGAAAAGACGACCACAAAATGAGAGAGAATATTTGCAAATCATATATCTGATAAGGGTCTAGTATTCAGAATATATAAAGAACTCTTACAACTCAACCACCAAAAGACAGCCTAACTTTTAAAATGTGCAAAGGATCTGAACAGATGTTTCTCCAAAGTAGATACACAAATGGCCAATAAGCACATGAAAAGATTCCTAACAACATTAGTCATCAAGAAATGTAAATCAAAACCACAATGAGACGGGGCTTCCCTGGTAGCACAGTGGTTAAGAATCTGCCTGCCAAGGCAGGGGACATGGGTTTGAGCCCTGGTCCGGGAAGATCCCACATGTCGCGGAGCAACTAAGCCTGTGCACCACAACTACTGAGCCTGTGCTCTAGAGCCCAAGAGACACAACCACTGAGCCCGTGTGCCACAACTACTGAAGCCCACACACCTAGAGCCCATGCTCTGCAACAAGAGAAGCCACCGCAATGAGAAGCCCGTGCACCGCAACGAAGAGTAGACCCCGCTCGCCACAACTAGAGAAAGCCCGCGCGCAGCAACAAAGACCCAACGAAGCCAAAAATAAAAAATAAATTAAAACAAAAAAACACAATGAGATACCACTTCATACCCACCAGGAGGGCTATGATAAAAGACAGATAATAACAAGTGTTGGTGAGGCCACAGAGAAATCAGAATCCTCATTTACTGCTGGTGGGAATGTAAAATGGTGCAGACACTTGGGAGAGAAAGCCGCGCAGCAACAAAGACCCAACGAAGCCAAAAATAAAAAATAAATTAAAACAAAAAAACACAATGAGATACCACTTCATACCCACCAGGAGGGCTATGATAAAAGACAGATAATAACAAGTGTTGGTGAGGCCACAGAGAAATCAGAATCCTCATTTACTGCTGGTGGGAATGTAAAATGGTGCAGACACTTGGGAAAACAGTCTGGCAGTCTTAAAATGTTTAAACATAAAGTTACCATATGACCCAGAAATTCTACTCCTAGGCATATAGCCAAGAGAAATGAAAAGACATATACCCACACCAAAACTTATACACATTTTTTTCTTTACAGCATATTACTTCTTTAATAGAAAGGAATTCTGAAATAGTATATGTGTTCTACATCGACTATAAAAATAATACATACCCATTTCGTAAATCTTATTAAAATTTATAAAGAAAAAGAAACGTTTTTTCATAATTCTATCATCTTGAGATGATCACTACTAACTGCAGCAAACATCTTTCTAAATGTTTCTATAAATTTATTTACATTTACATATTTGAAATATGTATGACTTTTGCATCTTTTTACCTTATGATTATACCATAAGCATCTTTTTATTATTATAAAAGTGTTAAAAATATTACATAAAATGGCTATATAATATTCTATCATACAGACATTACTTAAATTTGTTTTCTTTTTTTATTGTGGTAAAAAACACATGATAAAATTTAATATCTCAACTATTTTTAAGTGTATAGTTCAGTAGTGTTAAGTATGTTTACATTGTTCTGTGTATAACAATTTTTATGGCAGCGTTATTCACAACAGCCAAAAGGTAGACACAGCCCAAATGTCCATCAGCTGATGAATTGACCTGGTATATCTATCTATACAACAGAATATCATTCAGCCGTAAAAAGGAATAAGTATTGAAACACGGGAGAACCATGAAAACATTATGCTAAGTGAAATAAACCAGTCACAAAAGACCACATATTATGATTCCATTTTTATGAAATTGGCAAATTTAGGGACAATGTAAATTAGTGATTGTTTAGGGATGGGGGATGGGAGTTGGGGGGGTAATAGCTACAGGGTATGGAGTAGCTGTTTGAGATGATGAAAATGTCCTAAAATTGATTGTGGTGATGGTTGCACATCTTTGTAAATATACTAATAACCATAAGAAATGTGTATACTTTAAATGGGTGAACTGTATGAGTTACACCATAAAGTTATTAAAAACAGAAACCGTGAATCCATACTGACTCTAATAAACAAATAAAGGTCACAACAAAGATCTTCCTTCCAGACTAATATCAACTAATAAATATAGAATCAATGACAGAAGTAGAATATGACCATTTTATAACCACCATTTAATAAACGACTTTTGCAAGAAACATCGACGGATGCTATAACCACTGAGCGAAATAGGATATTCAACACAATCTCAAGCATCTCCCCACAGAGTACATTAATTACAAAGAGGAAAAGGTAACTTTACAATGAAGAAATCTGACAGACATCGCCTTAACCAAGTGATGGGATACAGCAACTATGATATGACAGACTGATATTAGGTATCCCCTGACGTGACGTACTGAGAAGAATACAATACGATGTATGTAATATTCCTGCCAACAATGTTTAACCTAAATCTATTCAGGAGGAATCAGACCCAATGGAGGGAACTTCTGCAAGACAACTGTCAAGACTCTTCAAAAACATCAGTATCAAGAGAGATCCTCCCCCCGTCGCAAAAGGCTGGAGAACTGTTCTAGGTTAAAGTAGAGGAAATTTAAGAGATTTCTGGAAACGAGACACAACACATCGCCCTTGAATTCTGGACCACACCATACACACAGTGAAGACTATCACTGGTGCACTGAAGATATCAGACTATGAGGCTCCACCTCAGCAAAGAACAGGAACGGGAAGCGTGCTGTGTGCGATGACAGCACTGCGATCATGCAGGAGAACACCCTTCTGGGCGGGAACAGGGTAGAAATAATGAAAGAACGGGAACAGGGCAGTAAGTATGAGGGAGCCACACTTCTCTGAGCATCCATGAGTCCATAATGATATGAATGAATAAATAAATGAATGAATAAATGGGGGAGAAGGGACAGCTCTTCCTTACAGAAGGAAAAAAAATCCAGAGAATAAAGATAAAAAGAATGATAGAAATCAAAAATCACCATTAGGAAATACTACAGTAATAACTGCTGCAGGCGAGAACCATCAATGGATTCTAAAGCTGGTAGGTGAAAGTGCGATGAAAAAGAGGATATTTGCATAGTGTCAAAATATCTTCCCAACACCACTGTAAAGCAATTATACTCCAATAAAGATGTTAAAAAAAAAGTATCTTCCCACAAGATAATTACTAATTACAATGGGAAAATAGTACCTTTATAGTGGAGAAACCTGGGAGACAGCATCTTAACTAAGTGATTAAGATTAGCATCACCAATAGCAAGATAACAACATCATGTTCCTCCTGATATGACGCACTGAGAAGGGCACAGCATCAGGTCTGTGGGATTCTTTTTTTTTTTTTGGACAGCCAAGTGGAAGTGCAGAGCCTTAACCACTGGACCGCCAGGGAGGTTCCAAGGATTCTTGCCAAAATTGCATAGTCTCGATTTAATCATGAGGAAACACCAGACAAACTCGCAGTGAGGAACAGTCTACTCTTCAAAATTATCAAAGTCAATAAAGGCAAATTAAGGCAGATTAAGAAACCGCAGGGGCTTCTCTGGTGGCGCAGTGGTTAAGAATCCGCCTGCCAATGCAGGGGACACAAGCCCTGGTCTGGGAAGATCCCACGTGCCGCGGAGCAACTAAGCCCGTGCACCACAACTACTGAGCCCACGTGCCACAACTACTGAAGCCCGCGCACCTAGAGCCCGTGCACCGCAACAAGAGAAGCCACCACAATGAGAAGCCCGTGCACCACAACGAAGAGTAGCCCCTATTCGCCACAACTAGAGAAAGCCCGCGCACAGCAATGAAGGCCTAATGCAGCCAAAAATTAATAAATAAATAAATAAATAAATTTTTTAAAAAGGCAATGAATCTACGTGAAGGGCACAGGTTATCAACTGTACTTTTCTTGCAACTTTCCAGCATATTTAAATTTTTTCAAAATAAGAAATTAGAGGAAAAAAAGAAAACAGACATTTTGCTAAATGTCTATTTCACAGTCATGTACTGAGTACACTTAAAATCTACATGTCCTTTATTCTAGCACCTAAATTACATATGCAGTATTTCTAAGGAAGGCGGATGATATGAAACAATAAAGAAATGTGCCCAAGATCAAACATGTGAGAAACTTAGAGCCTACCTTAAAACATTACTCGTTCGATTGCTGGTCCACAGCTATACCTAACAGACCATGCTGCCAAACAATTTGAAGCATTTAATAATGTATCAGTGACCTGCTAGATTCCATGATTATTCTACACTTTTAACATTCCTGTCAAGTTCTCTCAGCCTGAAAAAAAAAAAAAATTTTTTCTAGCTGCCAATAACAACATTCACTGCTACTCTACAGTAAAGGAGTGCTTCTTGCTGCATCCTACACTGTGCCAGATAATAAGGATGCTGTAACCAGCAGCTAGCTGCAATTTGGCCCCTGATGCAGGGAGTTGAACAGGCTTCTTCTGTGGTTCCACAGGAAGTAAACACTAACCCTGCCAGGAATGCAGCAGGAAAAGACTTGCCAAATGAAGGCTGTGCACAGCCCATGGCTTTCCTAACAGCAACTTGAGTGAACACTTCCTTCACTGACTATAATATTGCTTCCCAACATGACAAATGATACTTTTCAGTCTCAGAAACTAGTTACAAGAACTTCCCTGGTGGTCCAGTGGCTAAGACTCTGCGCTCCCAATGCAGGGGGCCTGGGTTTGATCCCTGGTCAGGGAACTAGATCCCACATGCTGCAACTAAAGATCCCACGTGCTGCAACTTAGACCCGGTGCAGCCAAATATATAAATATTAAAACACTTCTTTTTTTTTTTTTTTGCGGTACGCGGGCTTCTCACTGTTGTGGCCTCTCCCGTTGCAGAGCACAGGCTCCAGATGTGCAGGCGCAGCGGCCATGGCTCACGGGCCCAGCCGCTCCGTGGCATGTGGGATCTTCCCGGACCGGGTCACGAACCCATGTCCCCTGCATCGGCAGGCGGACTCTCAACCACTGTGCCACCAGGGAAGCCCTAAAACACTTCTAATACTCAAAAGAAAAGCAAAATTACCAAAGAAAGTTACAAACCTCAGCACTTTCTAACGTCACCAACATTACTAAGGGCGTGTGGTGCCTAGAATATGGAGGACGTAAAATAAATGTCTGATGAATGAACTTTATAAATTTATTTATTTACTATTTATTTTTGGCTGCATTGGGTCTTCGTTGCTGCACGTGTGCTTTCTCAAGCTGTGGCGAGCGGGGGCTACTCTTCATTGCAGTACGCAGGCTTCTCATTGTGGTGGCTTCTCCTGTTGCGGAGCACAGGTTCTAGGTGCACGGGCTTCAGTAGTTGTGGCACATGGGCTCAGCAGTTGTGGCGCGCAGGCTCTAGAGCGCAGGTTCAGTAGTTGTGGCGCACGGGCTTAGTTGCTCCGTGGCATGTGAGATCTTCCTGGACCAGGGCTCGAACCCGTGTCCCCTGCACTGGCAGGCAGATTCTTAACCACTGCACCACCAGAGAAGTCCTGTGATGAATGAATTTTAAAAGTACATGAAAAACATTCCTCTTACTTATGACTTAATGAAATACTCTGATTAATCATCCCTTGATTTGACTTTGAAGTAGGTAAAAGATATTATCATCCCCACTTTATAGCTGTATGACTATGGAAAATAATTAAGAAAATTTTAAAGAATAACCCGTTACCTTACCTAATTATGAGAAATAATTTCAACAGTGGTTACTGTAAGCCTAAAATGATTTTTTTAAAGGAAAAAACTGTTACTGTTTTTTAGTTTTAAGCCTCAAGTGAACCTTTCACAGATTTAATAAAATAGAACCTACACTACTGGCTGAACACATACCATAGTCTACTATCAGAAAGGTAAATCTCTTAGAGGCACAATCAGTCCAGTTGCTGGGATGATAGAGGCTTCTGCTCTGTTCTTTTGTTTTCTCATTTATTTTCCTCTGTCAGTTATGTGTTTCATTGGGACAAAGTTTCAAACTATACTGTAGTATTGGTTATATCATATAACAGACTTTGAGTCTGTTTGCTGGTCAGAAATAGTCTGAGATCATTATCCTATATGAGAAAAGCTGGCAGCAATGATTTTTAAACACATTCTCAAATCTGAACTCACTGCACTGTTCATTTTTTTATCAAAATGCATTTGAGAACCAAATGATTAATAATCGTAGCACCTCCAAGGTGGCATATCGTCCCATTAAACATTCAACTATATTTTTCTAATCAGATCTCTTGCACTTGTCAATCAAAATTTATTTTATTATATACTTCTGATAAAGTTTTTGTGGCAACTCCCTATTACAATTGCCAGAAAATCTTGGACTCAACAAACAATAAGCTTTGCTTCATCTACAAAGAACGATGCTCTGTTTGCTACATAATCTTGGCTACCATTGTTCCTACTTTGATACATCAATTTGCTGTTAGCTGTTGAATACTGCTTTGACCCTTGAAGGATGTGAGGGTTAGGGGTGCCGAACCTCCTCAAGTCAAAAATCAGTCCAAATCTGAATATAACCTTACAGCCGGCCCTCTGTATCTGAGGTTCCCCATCCTAGGATTCAACTGACCAACCAACCACAGATCGTGTAGTACTGCAGTACATATTTATTGAAAAACAATCTGCAAGTAAGTGGACCCACTTAGTTCAAACCCATGTTGTTCAAGGGTCAACTGTATATTCTTGCCTTACCTGATCAGCTTAAATTGACTCTGATCCAAATTGCAAATAGCCCCTCAGTTTTACACTCATCTTTATCATCTGTAAATATTTACTAGGTGCCTACTGTGTACTAATTTTGTACATACAAGGGACTGAGCAACAAGAATGGACAATTGCTCCGCTTCAAAATGGGCATTCATAATCTGTTAAAGAAAAACTTTATAACCTTTTTGGAGGGAAATTTAGCAGCCGTAACCAAAATTTAAACTCTGCATCTCCAAACATAGTATTTACAAAATACTAGGCCAAACATACAAAGATACATGTAACAACAAAGATAGATGTAACAATGATTACTGTCTGTTTTCAAAAAGAAAAAAACTGAACATAATATTCATGTCTGTCAACAGGTGAGCAATTAATAAGATAATTTATGAAAAATGATACTTTGTGGTCATTAAAAAGAATAAGGTGAATCTAAAGTACTGAGTTGTAAAGCAATCTATGACACTTTGGTTTAAAAAATAGGCTCAGGGGCTTCCCTGGTGGCGCAGTGGTTGAGAGTCTGCCTGCCAATGCAGGGGACACGGGTTCGAGCCCTGGTCTGGGAGGATCCCACATGCCGCGGAGCAACTAGCCCCGTGAGCCACAATTACTGAGCCTGCGCGTCTGGAGCCTGTGCTCTGCAACGAGAGGCCGCGATAGTGAGAGGTCGGCGCACCGCGATGAAGAGTGGCTCCCGCTCACCGCAACTAGAGAAAGCCCTCGCACAGAAACGAAGAGCCAACACAGCCATAAATAAATAAATTAATTAAAAAAAAAAAACTCCTCAGAGAAAACATTTGGCCTCTGTGGTTTTGTAATATGTTCCAGAACACTGAGTTCAGTGAAGAACATTGTGAAAAACTCCCATCCATCGGAATGATGGTGGGGAATGTTACAGTATCAGAAGTTTCATTTGGTCCTTTTCCTGCAGGCCCATAATGGGCCGCGTACCGGAAAAAAAAAAAAAAAAAAAACGCTCAGGCAGAGACACGGTGTGAGGAGCCCTCAGCGACTGCAGTCCAGTCTCAGCCCGGGGTACCCTGGAGGCGGGCTGAAGGCTGGCCGAGGACTCTGCCCACCGCTGGCGCTGGGAGGACAGCGAGAACCTCCTGAGCCAGGTGTACTTTTCGCGCCCTGCGTTCCAAGGCTGGCCCTCAGCCCGCAGCGCTGAAAAAGGGGCAGGGGATCAGAGCTGGCGGGGAGATCCAGGTGAAGTAGGTTCCTCTGCAGATCCAGCGCCGTTAAACCCTGCCAACGCACACTTTTTAAAACGTGAAGAAATTAAGGCTTAGGGAACTAGACAGTCACCTGCAACAAGTGGATGGATTCGAAAAGCCCAAGCTCCTTCTAGAACAGTATCCAACCAGGCCGCACACTGCAGCATGTAGGCTCTATACAATTCATAACACACATGATGACATTGAAAATAAAGTGGCTGCAGATCTAGGATGTGGCTGTGGAGTGCTTAGCGTCGGAACTGCAATGCTGGGAGCAGGGCTGTGTGCTGGATTTGACATAGATGAAGACGCACTGGAAATATTTAATAGGAATGTAGAAGAGTCTGAGCTAACAGATGTTGACGTGGTTCAGTGTGATGTGTGCTCATTATCTAACAGAATGTCCAAGTCATTTGACACAGTAATTATGAATCCTCCCTTTGGGACCAAAAATAATAAAGGGACAGATACGGCCTTTCTGAAGACTGCTTTGGAAATGGCAAGAACAGCAGTATATTCTTTACACAAATCCTCAACTAGAGAACATATTCAAAAGAAAGCTGCAGAACAGAAAATCAAGATAGATATTATTGCAGAGCTAAGATATAACCTGCTAGCATCATACAAGTTTCATAAAAGAAAATCAGTGGACATTGAAGTGGACCTAATTCGGTTTTCTTTTTAAAAGCCTCCAAAGACAAAAGCAGCTGAAAATCTCATTAAAATGAATAAAAAATGTTTACTAAAAAAAAAAAAAAGGCTCAACAGTTTTTCAACAAACGGTCCTAGGGCAACTGGATACCCACATGCAGAAGGATGAATCTGGACCTCTACCTCACAGCACACATAAAAATTACCTCGAAATGGATCGAAGACCTAAATATAAGAGCTACAACTTTGAAACCCTTAGAAGAAAACACAGGAGTAAATCTTTGTAGGCTTGGGCTAGGCACTGACTTCTTAGACACGACACCAAAAGCAAAAGAAATAAATAGAAAAATTAACTAATTGGACTATGTGTACATCAAAATAAAAAATATTCACATGTCAAATGACACTATCAGCAATTGAAAATACTATCTATAGATGAGATTATATTTGCAAAACGTTTATCTGATAGGCACTTGCATCCCGAATATATATAGAACTCTTATAATTAAGTAATAAAAAGACAAATAACCCAATTAAAACTGGGCTAAGTAAATGAATAAACATTTCTCTAAAGATACAGGAGTGACCAATAAGCACATGAAAAAAATGCTTCATAGGGACCTCCCTGGTGGTGCAGTGGTTAAGAATCCGCCTGCCGATGCAGGGGACACGGGTTCGAGCCCTGGTCCGGGAAGATCCCACATGCCGCGGAGCCCATGCGCAACAACTACCGAGCCTGCGCTCTAGAGCCCGCGAGCCACTACTGAGCCGGCCTGCCACAACTACTGCGGCCCGCACGCCTAGAGCCCAAGCTCTGCAGCAGGAGAAGCCGCCGCAATAAGAAGCTCACGCACCGCAAGGAAGAGTAGCCTCCACTCACTGCGACGAGAAAGCCTGCGCAGCCACGAAGACCCAATGCAACCAAAAATAAATAAATTAATTAATTAAAAAAAAAGTTTCATATTATTCACCGTCAGGGAAACAAATCAAAACCACAATGAGATGCTATTTCACATCCACTAGGACAACAATAATGAAAAAGACAGACAATAACAAGTATTGGTGAAGATGCAGAGAAACTGGAGTCTGCTATACATTGTTGGTGGTCCCATAAACTGCCGCAGCCATTTTGGAAAGCAGTCTGATAGTTCCTCAAGCTGTAAAACAGAGTCACCACATGACCCAACAACCCTACTTGGATATATACGAAAGAGAAGTGAGAATATATGTTCTCACAAAGACTTGGACACGAGCGGTCATATAGCAGTACTACTCGTTATAGCCAAAAAGTGGAAACAACTCAAATGCCCATCAATTAACTGAATGGATAAACAAAATGTGGTGTAGCCATACAAGAGAATATTATTCAGCAATAAAAAGGAATGAAGTACTGATATATGCAGCACATAATAACATGAATGAACTGCAGAAACATTTTGCTAAGTCACAGAATCCAGTCACAAAATACCACATATCATACAATTCCACTTATATGAAATGTCCAGAACAGGCAAATCCGTAGAGGCAGAAAGTAGATTAGTGGCTATCTTGGGCTAGGAGTAGGGGAGGGGACAAGGGAATGACTGTAAATGGGCAGGTTTCTTTGGTGGGGGTGTGTGTATGATGGGAATGTTCTAAGAATAGATTTTGGTAATAGTTGCAAAACTCTGCAAATACGCTAAGAACTACTGAATTGCATACTTAAAATGGGTGTATTTTTCAGTATGTAAATTATACCTCAATATAGCTATTAAAAATAAGGTACAAAAAAATAATAATAATAAGGTACAGGGCTTCCCTGGTGGCACAGTGGTTGGGAGTCCGCCTGCCGATGCAGGGGACACGGGTTCGTGCCCCGGTCTGGGAGGATCCCACGTGCCGCGGAGCGGCTGGGCCCGTGAGCCATGGCTGCTGAGCCTGTGTGTCTGGAGCCGGTGCTCCGCAATGGGAGAGGCCACAACGGTGAGAGGCCCGCGTACCACAAAATAAATAAATAAATAAATAAATAAGGTACAGTATATATACTGTATTTTCAGTATATAAAGATTATATTTTTCTAAGTGGGGAAAAAAAAAAAAAAAGATGTGTGATGTCCATAGGCACAGAACTCCAGGATATACACAAACTGTCAACAAGTCGCCTCAAAGGTAGGGTATCAAAAAAACCTTCTTTTCCAAACCAGACATTTTTGAGAGTAAAAGAGTATGAGTAATTATACATTTATAATTATAAACATAACTAGTAATTACAACAGCAGCTGTAAATCAGAGACAAGGGTAGTGAAACAGGAAAGCTTCCCATACCCCATGTTTTACTTTTGTGATGTCACAGAACCAGTCACTAGTCATTACTTCCCTCCAACTTACGGACATATAAATAGCCTTTAAAGTCTAATTTTATATCTAATAATCTATTATTGGCACACTGATGTTTATGTCGGTTTGTTCAGGCAATATTTCCATCAAAGTGCCTCTAACAGCCGAAGAGAGTGATTTCATAGGGAAAGGAGGGGAAGTATAGCCCAAAGAAACCATCTACATTACTCTACCTTTAGAACCTCAAGTTTTACCCTGAAAATTAATTTAACTTTGCATTCTACATTACATTATTACTGGCTCTATTTTAACAAAAACCCCACTTCTGTCTTATAATAATATTCATAATATGAATAAATATGACTGTCCAGGAAGAAACATCATTATCTTGTGACTCAGCACAGGGGTCTGCAAACTACAGCCTCTGGGCCAAATTCGGCCCATTGCTTATGTCCATATTGCCTATAAGCTAAGAATGGTTTTTTCATTTTTAAAAGGTTAAAAAAAATCAGAATAATAATATTTTATGACATGCACAAGTTATATCAAATTCAATTTTACTGTCTATAGCTAAAGCCTTACTGAAACAGCCACACTCTTTCATTTACTGCATATTCCTTTATGTATTCCCTACAGCTGCTTTTTTTTTTTTTTGGTACGCGGGCCTCTCACCGTTGTGGCCTCTCCCGTTGCGGAGCACAGGCTCCAGACGCGCAGGCCCAGCCGCTCCGCGGCATGTGGGATCTTCCTGGATCGGGGCAGGAACCCGGTGTCCCCTGCATCGGCAGGTGGACTCCCAACCACTGCGCCACCAGGGAAGCCCCCTACAGCTGCTTTTACCCTAGAACAGCAAAGCTGAGTAGCTGGGACAGAGACCATATGGCCCACAAAGTACAAAATATTTATCATTTGGTTCCTTACAGGATAGGTTTGCTGACCCCTGGCGCAGACCAAACGAAGGGGTCAAATTCCCCATTTAGGGAAGCACGGGTCTGTGGTTAGAGTGGTTTCTAACACAATTTAACCTCATCTACAAAATGAGGATAATTGAGCACTAAATCAGAAAGTTACTGTGAAGAGTAAAATGAGATTTAGCCCATATAAGCACTCAATAAATGCAACAACTGCTATCATATATGATTTCTGCTCTACAACTTTTTTTCTTTTTTTTAGCCACACCGCATGGCATGCAGGACCTCAGTTCCCTGACCAGGGATCCAACCCGTGTCCCCTGCTGTGAAAGCGCAGAGTCTTAACCACTGCACTGCCGGAGAAGTCCCTACATTACAACTTTTTAAGCCTACAAACAAATGCATTACCGTAATCGCGTCTTCGCTGACAGGACTTTAATAATTTCACCACGATATCGCCACCTTTTTAAAACTTCTTCATAGCCTTCCTAATGCTGGAAACCTAAACATTTTCTAGATTTCTCCTTGTATTAAATAAATCTTCAAAAATTTGAATGTTTATTGATATTGAAACATTAATACGCTGTCACATTGCCAGGTGCAGTACCGTTCCATTTAGTAAGTAGCTACTGTGTGCCAGAAACTACGTTAAGTACTCTACATACCACCTCATCTAATTCTCACAATAAACCTGCAATCCCATTTCACAGAGCTATCAAACTCAGAGAGGAAGCTATCTGCTCAAGGTCAGACAGCAGATGAGTGAAAGAGCGAGAATTCAACCCCAAGTCCCAGTGCCACCTGCCTCAGCCTGCAGACCTGCACCTCTGGACCACAAGTATTCAAATGGTCAGCAGAGAGTCTGGGATTTCATTATTATGGTATTTCAGTAAGTCTCCCAAGAATCTTTTCAGTCAAAATGCCAGTTTACTGGTATCCTCCCTGCCCCCACTGGTATCTTTAGGCAGCAGAATTTCGAAGCTAGTGAATGGATTTTGAAGAAGCCCTTAGCAGCAGTTGGGTACACGGTATAAATACTATTGGAAAAGAGTCATCAGATTTCATTGTGTCTGAACTGATTACAGCGTCAGGTAGTTGGGTCAACAGCTATTAATAAAGTAATTTTCTCTAAGTCAACTGACAAATAGATTCACCTTGTCCAAATCCCAAATGTCAATACAGGAGGCCATATTTTCACATGCACTGAGACCTAAGAGCACATCTGGCTGAAACAAAACATTGCTTCTGGGAAAAGGCACATAAAGATCAATTAGCACTGCCAGAAAGACTCCTTAGAAATCTAACCTCCCTCATCAGCAGAGAATTGTTAATATTCTAGGCTCAGCTGTCTTCTACTTGAATGACCGCCACAATCTGGAGCTAACTTAATTGAAGCTAGAAAATGAAGATCCATTTCCGAAGAAGCCCATCTAGTACAGACAATCAGAGAGAGGGGAGAATTGCTTGGGGAGAGAGAGGCAATGAGAAGGAAAACTTGGCAACCGATCAGATGATTCATTTGGCCCCAGAGAACGCAGCAAGGAAAACTGCTTTACATGAAGCCCTCTCCATTTTGCATGTCCCACAGAGCAAAAGCAAAAAGCACTCTTTTAAGCGAGCCAAACAGAGAGGTTATTTAAAATGAATGACTTGATCCAGAAGTTCAAGAACCCATTTATTCTTTTTTTTTCCTTTGTTGTCTTTTTCTTTTTTGTCTTTGTTGCTGCGCGTGGGCATTCTCTAGTTGCGGCGAGTGAGGGCTACTCTTCGTTGCAGTGTGCGGGCTTCTCACGGCAGTGGCTTCTCTTGTTGCGGGCTCTAGGCATGCGGGCTCAGTAGTTGTGGCACACGGGCTTAGTTGCTCCGTGGCATGTGGGATCTTCCCGGACCAGGGCTCAAACCCATGTCCCCTGCATTAGCAGGCAGATTTTTAACCACCGAACCACCAGGGACGTCCCCTCATTTATTCTTTATAGATTTTTAAAAGGACATTACTCAGAATCACAGTGCACTCTACCTTTTGCTGGATTCTCCTTTCCTCAGGGGTTATAGTTTCTCTCCAGTAATGTTACTTATTTCCCTTCTCTCTTGTGTAAAGATGAAATTAGATTTTTTTGTCTAATAACACCAAATAAATATTTCCACTCCCATTCCATTGGGTGAAATTAATACTCATTTGCACTTGGCTAAAATGTCCAATTTCTTCAACTGTTTGCCCTAAAAATAATTACTAGGATGTAATCAGTATCAGTTGTTATCATTTATGTGCACAAATGGCATCCAGAAATATCTGGAACACATATTTTGATAATAATTGAGAAAAGAAGAGAGGAGACTAGAAGTCAAAAGCCCAGTTTTACTTCTAGATTTTAGTTTTGATTACATCATTTACTTGTCTTGTAACTTAGCTACATCACACCCTTTCCAAGCCTTAATTTCCCTATCTATAAAACAAAGATAACGACAGGGGCCGTGCTCTCTTCAGAGTTGTGAAGCTCAAAAGAGATCCTGTACATGAAAGCTCTAAGAACACTGCAAAGGAAGGATACACAAATGTAAGCCATCATTATTGATCGTTTCATCTTGACAGAGCTCCCTTTTTAAAAGCACAGCCTGCCAACTTTACTCAGTCAAAACATCTCCTTCTACTTTGCCCCTGGCTTATATGACATATCAAATTACCGTAACAAAATTACACTGAATTTCAATTGGAAAACAAGTCAACCCTCTATAAACTTGCTTCATTCTAAAACCTAAAATCAAAGGCAAACTATATATTTATTGACATTTCTTCCAGCAAATCTAAGAAGCAATGATTCATTTTTCAGGAAGCTTGTCTGAAAAATAATTCTTGTTTTCTTCCTACAAGCCTTATTTTCTAGACATTAATTATCACAGAAAAAAAAAAACCTGAAGGAACTATAGTTCATAGTCTAAAAATATATCTTGCCCATGACGAATGCAGATATCAGAGTTTAGATTATCGTATTCTACCCTAAAACTCAAAATCATCACTTTTTTTTTTTTTTTTTTTTCGGTACGCAGGCCTCTCACTGTTTTGGCCTCCCCCAACTCGG
>NW_006797390.1:6629479-6638270 GCF_000442215.2 Lipotes vexillifer
TTTTTTTTTTCTTTTTTTTGTGGTACGCGGGCCTCTCACTCTTGTGGCCTCTAGCGTTGCGGAGCACAGGCTCCGGACGCTCAGGCTCAGCAGCCACGGCTCACTGGCCCAGCTGCTCCGCTGCATGTGGGATCTTCCTGGACCGGGGCACGAACCCATGTCCCCTGCACTGGCAGGCGGACTCTCAGCCACTGCGCCACCAGGGAAGCCCTCAAAATCATCACGTTTTAAGAACAGGAAAGGAAAATGAAGAGATTACTTAATATACAGAATACCTTTGGAAGATCTCCCTAAGAAACCTGCCAATGAACGAACTAAGTGACACAAAGACAATGAGAAAAGAAGACATACTTTCCACTGAATATCATTTTGTACCTTTTGAAGTCTGAGCTATGTGCAGTTAAAAATATGTTATTTTATTAATTCAGCATAAATCATGGAGGGATCCGAAGAAGCCCTATTATTCCAGAGGAGAAAACTGAAGCCAAAGAAGTAGATGAGTGCTTCAACATCGCACTGCTGGGCAGTGGAAAAGCTGGGACAAGAGCTCAGGAACCCAGTGGAAGCCTCCAGCGCTTCCCCCTCGCCATAATGCCTTGTGGTAAAACAGCAAGGGCCACCTGATAAACAACTAAAGTAGTAAGGCAATCCCTTTCAGAACTGTGGCGTTCCAGGGGTCCTCGTGACTTCTGTGATACAACGATAATCATTAATGTTGTCACAGAAGTTCTAAAGCAAAGGGTCAGAGACGCCAATCCTCATTATCAAGACTCATAACAAGTACTAAGAGTTAATAAAGACAGCACAGCCATCGGAATGTGGACAGTGTGTCTCTTCTCAGGCATCAGCAGAGTCAAGCTCTAACCAGGACAGGAAAATGGTGCAGCCTTTACTAACAGTAAGGAAGTCTGATGAGGCAGCACAGATTTAGTACAAAGAGCTTCGTCCTAGAGAACTGACTCAGAGGAAGTAAACGCAGATCACAGGAAATTTTAGTTTGAAAGAAGCCTTAACAATTCCACTGAGAACTACTCTTGAATAGAACTAAGGATTATCAAGGCCCCTTCTAGTCCTAAAATCCTCCAACATGGAGAAGCAAGGCAGCTTCAGCTCCTCTTCTGAGTAATTCAAGCATACGTTTCCTCTTGGTAAGAAGAAATGTTAACTTTTTCTTTCAGTGGGCACAAAGGCGGGGAAAACAGCAACATTTCCATAGGAAAGAACAAGAGAAGCCAGAAATGATAACTATTCCAAAAACGTCTGTCTGTCTGCGTGGAAAGGAAATTTATTACAGGGATTCTTCTTTCCTTCCTAGGTCTCTATGGAGCCTTCATATTTGAAAAAATACATGCATGTTAGACGTTATTAGGCTTTTACTGTAGCTTTTGATATCTGCCAAACATACTGTAGTCACGTATTAGTTAATCTAAGTATTTTTAAGCACTGGGCAAGTCTGTTTGCCAACAATTAGTTCATCTGATGAAGCCTTTGAAAAAGAGAGAACTTGAGAGAGGATAACAAGCCTGGCCAAGACATAACCTCCAGCCATCACTGCTGTTTGTATTTCTGAAGAAAAATCATAGCATATGGACAAACCATACACTAGGACTTTCTCAGTCAACCCTGGGTCACAAGGTCACATCACGTGGAGAAGTCTCTCTCATCACATCTTCAATCCTGTATCAGGAACAAAAGGCCAGAGAGGCTCAAGTTCCAGCACTAGCCGACCACTGTCATCTCCAGGGGAATCTACAATACAAGCACCTAACCTCAACCAAGGATCTGAGAGTGCTGTTTCAAATTCCATCTCCAATTTCCACTAAATATTTCAGATACAGGAAAAATGTTTGAAGTAGTGTTTGTTCATAATTTTTCTACTTTGTTGAAAATAACTCTGCCTCATGGGAAAATGGTCTCATCATTCAAAGAAGAAAAAAAAAAGTCACGGGAAACTTGAAAGTCAGATGTTATCCTTCACACTGAAAAGTACTAATACCAAAAACTCTATCCATGTATTTCATCAAAAACGTCCTAAACACACAACCGGAAGCCAAAAAAGTCAGAGACATTAATTCCACTCCCTCTCGGCAACAAGTCAGTTAACCAGTGACAGAACCTACAGCAGAAGAAACACTTGGTGACTCACACATTCCCCTTTGAGGTCCATTTTAAAATTAAAGAGCTGGTTTCTTTGGGAAGAAAAAGAGGGACAAACTTTAAAATTATCCATTGAAACTTCAGGTCCAAAAACTTAAAAAACCTCTTTGCCTCCTGGTCTCAATTTCGAAGTCAATTCCATTTTTCCTTCCAAAAATCACGAGTCACACCATACATCTGATAGCCGGGAAATTTCCTGCCTTAAATTCACTCACTTAAGATTGACCGAATGCCCACAAGTGAGCGAGCACCATCCGAATTCAACGAGGATGCTGAATTTTAACGGGATCTCCTCCTGGCGCTACCATATTTATACCTGGAAACGCAGATTCTTCTTCTCTTGACTTCAGGGGAAAAAAAAAAAAAAAGCAGTAAACCAACTTCACAGAGCGCTGCTCTCACGTAAACAAAACCCGATGAAAGAGAAAAACGGGTCTTGTCCGCGGCAAGGCCACCTGGGCGACAAGCTTTTGAGTGGTTTTCAGCTGCTGACCCGCGACCAGGCGGTACCGGGCAGCAGGCGGGCGTGGGTGGCGTGGGCGGGCTCGGATCCAGGCGAAGCCGTGATTCCACCCCGCCCGCATCCACGCTTCGGCCCGGCCCGGCCCGGCCCGGCCCGCGCTCACCCCTCCGGAGCACCGGCCCTGGGGCGGGATGCCGGAGCAGCCCCTGACGGACGCGTTGTGACGAGGCCGGACCCACCCCGCGGGTGCCGGCGCGACTGGACACGAGCCGGCCCTCGGCGCGGGCGGCCCCCTGCCCGCACGCCGCCCCCACTCGTCTCCCGCCTCCCAGCCTCCCGCACTCCCCTCGGCTCCCAGCCCGGACCGCCACGGCCCCCTTCAGCCTCCGCTCGTCGCCACCGCTCCTGACCTGTCCCCGCGGGGCGCCGGGCGGCGGCGTGACGCCTCCATCCCGCTGCCCCGAGAGCAGCGACCTTGTCCACACCCGCCCGGCGGCCGCTGGCGCCTAGCCTGGCGCAGCGGCCCAGCCCCGCAACAGCACCTCGCACTGTCGCCGCCGCCCATTGGCTATCGCGCTCCCGCCGCTCCGCACCCATTGGTCCGCGCGCCCGCTGCTCCCCACCGCCC
The DNA here is from genome assembly GCF_000442215.2 of Lipotes vexillifer. NCBI lineage: Eukaryota > Metazoa > Chordata > Mammalia > Artiodactyla > Lipotidae > Lipotes > Lipotes vexillifer. Next base: position 6,632,728 of record NW_006797390.1, read on the forward strand.
CCGCGGGTGGGTTGCTAGGGGCGGTGGCGGCGCCGCGGGAGGGTTGCTACGGACGGGTTGCTGCGTGCTGGTTGCTACGCGCAGCTGGGTTGGAGGAGCCGCCCAGCCCCCAGTAACCGCCGCGCGCCCAGGCTGCCCTCACTCAGCGGTCCATACCCGGAGGCCTCCCAGGGCGCTTCATGGGGGCTGCCCCCTCCCGACCCCGAGGACTTCCCGGAACCACACTCGCTCGCCCGGCAGCCCTTCCCAACCAAGTGCGTCTGCGCCCCCTCCCCTAGTCCAGCCCAAGCTTTTAGGGCGTCCCCGGACCTGTCCTGCACACCTCCTGACGATCTCTTCCGTCTACCGCCCTCGGCAGCCTGCCGGCCGTCTTCGAACATCAGTATCCCATAAAGAGATCCGCTATCGGATCCAGTAAATCTTGTCTCCAACTTATATGCAGCATTACAGTCCCTACAGAACATCCCGTCAAAACTTATCGCGTGTTGACTTTGCGGCGTTCCATTCCGAGGCCAAAGTTGTCCTCACACTGGTTTTGAGCCTCTAAAAGGCAGAAAATTTGGCACAAGCTAGGAGAGCCGAGCACTGCTTTCTCTGGTCAGCCTCCACTCACTGTGTGACCCCGAACACGGTTATCTGTGCTTCAAATCCCCATCTTTAAAATAAATAATCCCTGCTTGTCTAGCTCAGGCTGGACCTGACACAGACTAGGTTCTGAAGGCTGACGGAATGGAGTTGAATGAGATGCTACTTTTATGGGTGGAAGGAAAATTGAGACATTTTGTTGACCAGGCAGTCCTTCTGCATGAATTCCAATAAAAAGTAGTATTTGAAAAGATTATATATTTATTTACATACATTTTAAACAGTTACAAGAAATCGTTTTCCCACCCTATTTAATATTTACAGATTACTACAGTTGGAAACAAAAATTCAAAACATAGTTAACCCTAAGTAACCTATGTCCCCTTTATCTCCCTTGGTCCCACTGACTCATTAAAACAGGCTTGCTGCCCTTTCTTCACCCAGCCCTTCATCCAGATAAGCCAAGATTGCAGAGACAGCAGCTCAACTACAAAAAGTCACAGTTTGCTTCGAGTTTTTCCGTGCATCTGGTCACAGAGGAAGCGGTCACTGAGTCGGTACTCAGACATGTGGAATGAATTAGTTTGAATGAGGCGTTTAAAAGGATGAATAAGCAGTGGTTAAAGGGAACAATTAAGAAAGACCATTTGTAGAGGGAGCAGTACTGCTGCATTAGCGACAGAAGCAGGGTTCTCTAAAAACTTTCTGCAGCCATTTATTTACTTACAGACGTTTTAAACAGTTACAAGATATTTAAAATTTTTAAACAGCTAATACAAGGAAAATACGAAGTGAACTGTTTATGACACTAAAAACTGTTTATGACACAAGATATTTTAAAAAGCAAATCTGGGAATTCAATTCCCTTTTGACTCCAGCAATCAATTTCTTGAGACCACGGATGTCCGAGAAACCCAGTCAGTTTTTCACAAGGAACTGGTTTCTGCTCAGCTTCCCCCTCTCCCTGAGGTAAGTGAACAGGTGTCGTCGCCGCCTCCATGTGACCTTTATCCCGTACTTCTCCTCAGGAGTGTCTTTAACCAGAACAGGCCCGGGCTCTGGGCTCTTGGGAGTGCTCGTGTGAAGGGAGCAGCTGGGAAGGCTGTTTTCCCTCTGCTCCGAGGGAATGGGCCCTCCCTGCCCTGAGGACTCTGGGCTCTGGATATCCGGTGGAATGAACACATAAGGGAAGTTCTGGAGTGCATGTGCTGACAGCTCCCCGCAGCTTTGGGGGCTGAGCATGGGAACCAAGGGCCTTCCAGAAATGTCCTTTTCTGGTTGACTGGGACAGTCCCTGATTAGGGGGATCCCAGGTCTGGCTGAACTGGCAGAAGACTGTGGACTCTCAAATGTTAGGTGTGGAAACTTGGAGCTGGTAGACTGTCGACTTGAACGCCTTGCCTGGTCTCGGCAATGACGTTTCCTGTTGACCGGGAACCAGCTTTCTGCTGTTGTATCAAACTGAGGTGATACCTAAGGATTGCAAAAGGAAAAAAAAAAAAAGTGAAGAGAGCCAACTACCAAATACAAACCTAAGGAAACTGCATCCCATGACCAGAATCCTAAATGGGGGCCCATAACAGCAATGGACACAAAACAAAAGCAGCTGTCTATTTGGATAACAGTATCCAAGGGATACGGGCTTTGGGCAAGTTACTCAATCTCCCTGGCTTTCAGTTCCCTCCTGTGCAAGAAAGGGGACAATGCCTCTTTCGCTTCATCATACCATATGGCTACAACACGCTTAACTGTCTGTCTTTCAACTCTGAGAGCGGGCCCAGCAGTCTTATTCACCATTGATCCCCAGCCCTAGCAGAGCACCAAGAAGGCCCCAGTGAAGGATGAAGGGCTGAAGGAAAGAACCGGGAGTGAGATCAGGCACGGGAAGCAACTAGCAGGGGGCCTGGCACATAGTGAGGACTCGATACATGTTCACATGTTCATTCCTCCTCCTCAACAGGATTCTAACATTTATGTTTCTTCCCCAGTCCTGCAGCCAGGGCTCTGGCTCTCCCCAGCAATCGTGGGCAAAGCACACTTATTAAGCACCCTTAGGCTTTTTCTCTGGCTCTTTTGCTACACTACTGCCCTGACATGCGGTAGGTATGTTCTCTTCCCAGGGCTTTTAAACTGTCAAAATAGAACATATGACATTTCTGAGGATTTTTCTTCAACGTTTGGTCATTTAAACAGTAAATAGAGCACTTAGCTAAAAACTCCACGTCTCACGGGAAGCTCAGGGAACAATCTCATTTTTCACTCGTTCTGACATTTCTCTGGCTTTTTCTCACCCAGCTACTGGATAGTGAAACTTTTATACTGAGCTCTTACAGAGGAATGTGGGGCGCGGGAAAGACTCCAATTCCAATCAACCCATGCCTCGGTCTGAACTCAGGAAAAAAGATAAACCAGAGAACATGGCTGAGGACAGACAGAAGGAGTACACCACCTCCTTGTCCCTGCGCCCACGAGTCTCCACATGGCAGTGTGAGAAGCCTGGCAGAGGAAAAATCAAGGCAAGAATCCCGTGGCCTACCCAGGAAGTGATGGTGCTGTCGTCAACGGGCTTGCTGGGCACCTGTCTAGTGTGGGTGATAGGAAGCTGGGGAGACCCATAGCAGTGTTTGGGGCCCTCCAGTGGTTGTTGGTAGAATAGCAGCTGGGGTTTCTGGGAAATTTGGCGGCGTTTTTTCCGGGGAGGCATCAATAGGTGAGGGTAGAGCAGTTAGTAACTGCATGATGCTGGTTGTGGTCAGGTCCAGGGAGAGACTCCAATTCCAACCCATGCCTGTGGAGAAGAAACAAAAGCTGGGAGAAAACAATCTGCTGATTCCCCAGCTCTTCCTCACACTCTGCCAGCCGATTCTGCTAGCGGCCAGCAGCCCTACCCCAAGATTGTGGGGTGGTACACCTACACCAGCTTCCTACACCTACACCACTGAGGCAATACACAGTAGTTTCACACTCAACAACATTCGTTCAATGAACACTTATCGAGCACGTGTTAAGCACCATGCTGGGTGTTGGGAGTTTAAAGATGAATAACCAACCACTTATCCCATGATCATTTACTGGGTGCCAAGCACTTGTAGAGACAGACTGCCCCTGTCTTCAAAGAGCTGAGAGTCTAACAGAGGGAGACAGACAATTACAATAATGAGAGCAGTGCTCCCTTGCACTCTCCCCAGGGGAGGCCTCCTGGAGAGGGTGATACCTGATCTAGGTATAGAAGGGCTAGGAAAAGCCAAAGAACGGGGGCGGGGGGGGGGGGGGGCGGGCTGGGGGGGGGGGGGGGGCATTCCAGGCTGAGCAGCAGCACACACCAAGGCAGAGACAGGAAGGGGCACTGCAAATCCAGGCACTCAGACTCTACGGAGCTGGACACAAGGCATGAGAAGACAAAAGGCAAGACCTGAGGCGTGACGTGGTGTCAGGCTCAGGGCAGAAAACCAGGCGGACCATCTGAGTTTGGACTTTGGCCTAAGTAGTCACTGAAGATTTTCCAGTGGACGGATATGATCACACTTGGATTTTTTTTTTAACTTTTACCCCAGATAATTTCGAACATACAAAAAAATAGTTAATAATATAATGAGCTCCCATGTGCCCATCACCCAGCTACAACCATCAACCCACGACCGATCACATCCCATCCACACCCCATCCACTTCCCCTACCCCTTTATTATTTTGAAAATACTATGTTCCCAGTCATGATATCATTCCTAGTAACACAACTAACATATACAAATATACATATTTATATAATATACATTAATATATATTTAATATGTGTAAATTCCTTAAATAGTAAATATCAAATATTCAGTGTTCAAATTTTCAGTTGTCTCCTAGGTGCCATACTTGGTTTTTGTTTGCTTTTGTCTTTTAGACAGATCATCCAGGCAACAGTGTGAAAGGTGAGATCAAGTGCCCTGGAAGCAGGGGGACCAGTTAGAAGGTAACTGTGTTGCCTGAGAACCGATGAAGCCGGAACCTGGGCAGTGTCAGCAGAGGTGGGAGGCGGGACACGGAGGCAGGGCCAACAGGACCCACAAAGGAATAACAAGTCTGAGAACGCTTCCAGTGGGTCTAGCCCCCAGATCAGTTTTAATAAGGGTTCTGTCAGTGGGTTGGTGGGACGGAAGTTTGAGTCGAGAGGTGAATGGGTGGTGCCACCGGGCATGCTGGAGGGAGAGGCACACAGCAGGGCAGACTGGTTCCATTATACAGCATGATTCCTTCATTCAGTCAAAAACAGCAGAGCAACATACTCTGGTTTATGTCACTGGGCAGTGGAGATACATGTAAAGAGAAATCAGGACCAAGTCTCTACCCTCAAGGAACAAACATTTTAGGGAGAACACAGGTAATAAATACATCCATTTGTTCATTCATTCATTCAGCAAATATTTACTGAGTGCCCACTGTGTTTTGGGCACTGTTACGGGTGCTAGAAATATATAGCAGATTACAAAAGTAAATCCCTGACCTCATGGCGCTTACATCTAGTTGGGAAGTGATTAGAGGTACAGAGAAAAGTGAAACGGTGTAAGGGGTTGAGCTGGCCCAGTGCTACTTTAGACAGGGTCGTCGGGGAAGGCCTATCTGAAAAATATTTGAGCAAAGACCTGAAGAAAGGAGAACAAGCAGACAAGAGAAAGATGAGAGAAAGAATGTTCCAGACTGAGAGAACAGTTAAGTGCAAAGACCACAAGATGGGAATGTGTCTGACTCGTTCAAGAAGCAGTAGGGTCAGCATGGCTGAACTGGAGAGTGGTAGGAGGTGAAGCCAGTTCACGTGACACAGGGTTAAGGCAAGGGGAAGGACTGGGCTGAATTATGCTTAGTGCAAGAGGAAGTCACCGCAGGGCTCTGGACAGGGAAGTAACACAGTCCGATTTATACTTTTCAAAGATAGCTCTAGGTGCTTTGTAGGACAGGTGGGTTGGGAAGAGC
>NW_006797390.1:6638284-6640329 GCF_000442215.2 Lipotes vexillifer
GCGAGGGGGAAGGCTCTTGCAGGAGCCCAGCGGGGAGATGACAGTGGTAACAGCCGCTCCAGGGAGAAGTGCTGAAGTTCACGCCTTGCTCAAAGTCCCCAGCCTCTTGGGGGCGCCACAGTGTTCAGCGGTCCTACTGTGTCCTTGATCGACTCATTTTCCACAAAGGTTATCTTAAAACTTTCCCACTGTCTTAACACTTGGGAACCCTTCTTCTCTCCAAACCAACCGCCTGACTTCCTGCTTCACAAAGAACACGGGAGACATCAAAGGAAATACCCTCATCTTCCAGAAGGCAAGCACACAAGCCTCGGTACATCCGCATCCGTCCTCTTTCTTTCTGCTGTAACTAGAGGTCGGCCCCTTTTGCTACTGTGGCCTCTCCCTCTGGCTGGGCTTTGCAGCCTTCCTCACTCTACACGCCTTTCCCAGGCAATCGTCTGCTGACATGTCAATAACCACCTGGAAGTACACAAGTTCAAGCATTTCTATATTTGGCTTAGAATTCTCCACACTCAGGACCCAAATATTCCACTGCCTACGCGATAGCAACTAGATGTCTCAAATGCACCTCAAACTCAAAGCATTTACACCTGAATTCATGCTCGTTTCCCCTGCACCCCCCTCCGTAAAAGTGATCATCTTCCAGGGCCCTTGTTCAGGGAATGGTATCATCATTCATCCAGCTATGCCACCAAAAACCTTGACATTTACCTTTTCCCTCTACCATCCAACCCAACATCAAGCCCTGTCAATCCTACCTCTTAAACATGTCTTCAAAAATACCCCTCTCTCGGGCTTCCCTGGTGGCACAGTGGTTGAGAGTCGCCTGCCGATGCAGGGGACACAGGTTCGTGCTCCGGTCCGGGAAGATCCCACATGCCGCGGAGCGGCTGGGCCCGTGAGCCATGGCCGCTGAGCCTGCGCGTCCGGAGCCTGTGCTCCGCAACGGGAGAGGCCACAACAGTGAGAGGCCCGCGTACCGCAAAAAAAAAAAAAATACCCCTCTCTCGAGGAGGGCAGTTGGGGGGAGGGCGCAAAATGGATGAAGGGAGTCAAGAGGTACAAACTTCCAGTTATGAAATAAATACGTCATGGGATGTAATGTACAGTGTGGTCACTATAGTCAATATTGTATTTCAAATTTGAAAGTTGCCAAGAGAATCTTAAAAGTTCTCATCACAAGAAAAAAAAGTTTTTTGTCACTCTGTATGGTGACAGATGGTAACTAGACTTACTGTGTACATTTTGAGGTATAAACAGGTAATCATTATGTTGTACATCTGATACTAACATAATGTGTTATGTCAATTATACTTTGGGGAAAAAAACAGATTGTGGGTTTTAGTGACAGTTCGGTATTAAATGTGGGATCAGAATCAATGGCAATTTTTTGAGACTTATTCAACTCAAAATTTGATAAAAGCATTCCTCCTTTGTGAAAAATAATAATCTTACCCTACCCCTCTTTTTCCCTCTCTCTCCACCACCCTTCAAGTCCCAACAGTTCTGACCCGGGGGTAATGCAATAGCCTAACTGGTCTACCCTATTCTCTGGCACCCCCTGCAGGGGAACTTTTTAAATTGCAAATCTGATCCTGACTCACACTCTTGCTTAAAATTTTTGAGTTTTGGGTAAGGACCAAACGTGGCTGAGGTCCTGTGGCTCTGGTTCCAGCTTCATCTCACACACACTCCAGTGCAGGTCTCTTAGCTCAAACCCCTCAGATATTCTTCAGCCTTTGTGCCGCCCACGCTTCCTCCTGCGGCTTGGCCCTGCACACCTCATTCCCTTGGCTTGGAGGGTCTCCCTCCCGTGTTTGCATAAAGGCCTCAGATCTCAGACGAAGCCTTAGTTCATCACAAATGCCTTTGTCTTGGGACTTCCCTGGTGGCGCAGCGGTTAAGTATCCGCCTGCCAATGCCGAGGACATGGGTTCGAGCCCTGGTCCAGGAAGAGCACACTTACCGCGTAGCAGTTATAAACCCGTGTGCCACAACTACTAAGCCTGGCTCTAGAGCCCACAAGCCACTACTACCGGGCC
>NW_006797390.1:6641538-6645655 GCF_000442215.2 Lipotes vexillifer
CCGGGATTCCCCGCCCCGCAGCCGGGGTCGCTGCCCGGCCTGCCGGTGGGAGCAGCGCGGAGCCGCCCGGAGCCGGCGTGTCCGGCGGTGCAAGCGAGGTGAGTGGGCGGCGTGCGAGAGGCCGGGGCCGGGAGTGCGCGGAGGGCTGGCTCCGGATGGGGCTGGCGACGGTGCGCGGCGCTGCTGCATCCCGCCTCCCGGCCCTCCTCACCTCTCCCGCTGAACGCCCCCGGCCTTCCCCCGGGAGGAGGGGCGGCCCGCTTGCTCCGGCAGACGGCGGCTGGGGTCCCTCTGAGCTTACTGCGCTGGGAGCCAAGGCCGACCTGCTCGCACACTCCCCTGAACCCCGTTGCTCTCACCTCTAGGCCTCCACTCCGTCCTTTCCCAGGACCCTCCTCCGGGTTCCGGAGACCCTCGCAGCCTAGCCCTGGTCTGGATGTGGGTGAGTCCCGGGAGCTGCTCCGGAAGTCTCCGGGCTAGAAAGTGTTGGCAGTGGTAGCAAGAGGCTGGTCAGAGTAGAAGGGAAAATTAAGCTTTAGACCAGGAAGTTATCTTTTGCGGGTGGGGAGCGAATACTAGTATCTACTGATTGATGGGTGGAGGGAGGGAGGCCGGAAGAGATAGGAGGTGGAAGTAAAACTGAGATTTGAAGGTAGAGGAAACCTAGATATACAGGAAAAGGGGGCAGAGTGGAGAGGGTCTGTGGATTCTAAGCCGATGGCAAATGTCAGGCGAGTGTGGCAGTCAAATAGGGAGAAGGCAGATATCCTAAAAAAGGGACAGCCCATTCCTCTGTCCCTCAGAGTACCTCTCAGTAGAATTTCACAACTTTACACAATGGTAGAGTATTCCACAGATCTGTTAAAATAAAAAAACACAATTTTTAAAAGATAAAACAGTTTTCCTTAACGCTACAAAACCACCTTAGCACACTGAAGATAGCACAGTCTGTTAGTCAGGAGACAGGGATAACAGTCTTGGTTCTGGAAGAGAAATTAAGCGATACAGTCACATGCTTAGAAAGTCAAAATATGAATAAGCACATGCAAGTACTAAAATGTCACTATATAAATAGTTTGCAAATTGTAAAAGAAAAATGTGTGTGTGTTTTTTTTTTTTAAGAAGGGCAAGGATAATAGCCTGTGAAATGATGTCACCCCTTAGCGTTACCCTGGGCCTTGAGTAGAGCAGTTTCCCTCTTATCTGAGGTCTTGTGAGCTGGAAGATGATTTCTTCAGTGGTGTGACAATAATGGTATAATCTGCCTTTTTCCTCTGATTTTGTGGGCTCAGATCCTTTAATTTATAAAGTAAGATGGTGTAAAAAATATGTGGTCTATGCTAGAATGGATTATGGGATCAGAGTCTTGTCAGGATGTCCTATTCCAGCATTCCCGTCCCAATAGTCACTGCAAGGGATCTGTGTTACAGTAGGAAATAAGAGACATTTCCACATTTTTGTAGCTTCCCTATTTATTTCTGTAGCTAAACATTCTTTTTTGGCCACACCGCGTGGCTTGTGGCGTCTTAGTTCCCTGACCAGGGATTGAACCCTCACCCTCGGCAGTGAAAGCACCAAGTCCTAACCACTGGACCGCCAGGGAATTCCCAAAACATTCTTAAGCTCCTAGAGCTTTGACTATGTTGACCTACAGCCAACCTAATCCCACTTTCCCCCTTTGAATTTCTTCTGTTTGCTTCAGTTTTAACTTTTGTCGGTAGAACTCATCTCCTTATTGTCTGTGGTCTTTACAAAGCCCCAAGGAGTATTCACCTGGGCCTGTGGGCTCGTGCTCCTGGTCATGGGATGAGGAAGCCCCCTCCGTAACAGAACCTCCTTCTCAGCCTAATAAACCTCTGACCTCCTGCTGCCCCTTGCACTTTCCAGGGTCCATGCTTGTCATTCTCAATGGAGAGTGAAAGCACAGATTCATAATGAAAACCAGCCCCCGTCGGCCACTGATTCTCAAAAGACGGAGGCTGCCCCTTCCTGTTCAGAATGCCCCAGGTGACACATCAGAAGAGGAGCCTAAGAGGCCCCCTGCCCAACAAGAGCCTGCTCAACAGCAGGCCTCCAAGGAGGTGGCAGAGTCCAACCCCTGCAAGTTTCCAGCCGGGATCAAGATGATTAACCACCCGACCATGCCCAACACGCAAGTGGTGGCCGTCCCCAAGAATGCCAATGTCCAGAGCATCATCACAGCGCTGACTGCCAAAGGAAAGGAGAGTGGCAGCAGTGGGCCCAATAAATTCATCCTCATCAGCTGCGGCGGAGCCCCCACTCGCCCGCCAGGACCCCAGCCTCAAGCCCAAGCCAGCAATGATCCCAAGAGGACAGAAGTGATCACCGAGACCCTGGGACCAAAGTCTGCATCCAAGGATGTGAATCTTCCTAGACCACCTGGAGCCCTTCCCGGGCAGAGATGGGAGAACTGTGGTATGTGGTCTGTAAGGCAAAGGGCTGAGGAGCTAGCCTTCCCTCTCTGGTGGTGAGGACTGCAGTCCGCCACATTGATGCTTAGGACACACAGGCGTCTGCCCGAACCGGGGGAAAGTCTTGCCTTTCTTCATCCTAAAACTTTGACCCGGATCCTTTGGGCACTGTCAAAGGGGTTGCAATGTAATTTAGCATTTCTACTCCCTTCTTTACATTGGAAAAGGATTTGTTTATCGTTTCTAGTTATCCCCTGCACTGACCACATGAGGAAATAGGAATCTTTCTCCGTCTAATGAAGGAGAAAGCATGAGGAGGAAAAGTGACTTTCTTTGTTGAGATGCTCAGTCATGCTTTTATAAGGTTGATTGAGCTCTAAGGCTCAGTGTGGCTCAGACTGAAATGCAGCTTGAACCGTGCTCCTGAATTTCTCCCGAAATCCTAATGGGGCAGAGTACCTGAGAGGCCACAGTAGAGTCAGCACGTGTTCCCTGTCCCTAAGGGCAGAGGTGATCCCTAACTGCCAACTTCACCGGGCCTGCTGGGCTCGGGATCAGGCAGCTAAGCGGCGTCTTGGGTTTTTTTCCCCTGTAGCTGGCGGCGAGGCAGCCGGCTGCACGCTAGACAACAGCTTGACAAACATCCAGTGGCTTGGAAAGATGACCTCCGATGGGCTGGGCTCCTGCAGCATCAAGCAAGAGGCAGAGGAGAAGGAGAATCGTCACCTGGAGCAGAGTCAGGCTAAGGTGAACTGTCCCGTCACTCACTAGGGCAGTCAGAGCTGGTGCAGGGAATTTCTAAGGGAAATCAAGCGGCCTGTGGAGTAGAATTTCCAAGTTCTGGTATTAGTACTCACTTAGTGTGATTCTATATAATTTGGAGCTCCCTTTCTACCTGGGATCTTCCCCCCGCACCTCCCTCGCCCCTGTCTGTGAAATTTCCTTGAGGGCAGACTCCTCTGGCTCACTCTGTACCCTGTCAGCCCTGGGTTTAGTACTGTGCCCTTAGTAGGTATTGAGTAAGTATTCAGGAAATAATGAAGAGGTCTCAGTTTGGAAAGCCACTTGAACTTTAAAGAGGTATCCCAACAGTATGAAAAGAACACAGCATTTTTAACAAGATTGTTTTATTAGACTATAAATTAATAGCAAATAAAATGAGTTAGTTGTGAATTTTAAATACCTCTCCAGCAATCAAATTGATTTGACCCATTTGTGTGGCCTGGGTTTGTTCTTCATGGTTGCCCTTTGTATATACCCTTTAATCCATCATTCAACAATTTTTATTTTTTTATCTTTTTATTTTTTCCTTAAATAATTTTTATTTTTTTAACATCTATATTGGAGTACAATTGCTTTACAATGATGTGTTAGTTTCTGCTTTATAACAAAGTGAATCAGTTATACATATACATATGTTCCCATATCTCTTCCCTCTTGTGTCTCCCTCCCTCCCACCCTCCCTATCCCACCCCTCTAGGGGGTCACAAAGCAGCGAGCTGATCTCCCTGTGCTATGCGGCTGCTTCCCACTAGCTATCTGTTTTACGTTTGGTAGTGTATATATGTCCACGCCACTCTCTCACTTCATCCCAGCTTCCCCTTCCCCCTCCCCATGTCCTCAAGTCCATTCTCTGCGTCTGCGTCTTTATTCCTGTCCTGCCCCTAGGTTCTTCAGAACCCTTT
>NW_006797390.1:6645665-6646371 GCF_000442215.2 Lipotes vexillifer
CCTTTTTTTTTTTTTTTTTTTTAGATTCCATATATATGTGTTAGCATATGGTATTTGTTTTTCTCTTTCTGACTTACTTCACTCAACAGTTTTTAAAAGGGAAAATTTACGTGGATGTGTACATAAGTGAAAACTGAGCTGTTCACTTAGAACTTGTGTGCTTTACAAAGTTATAGCTCAATTTTCTAAACTATGGATGATCAGATCTTTGCCTGCGACTTAGCCAGATGTGTGCCCTGCTGACATTTGTCTGTCCCATACCCTTGGGAATATTTCTCTTGTACAAACATTGAAAGGGGGTGGGTTTATTCACATCACATCAGGAGTAGAAATCAGGCTAAGACCTAGGTCTGAAAGATGGGTGTAGTTTTAACATACAGTTGATGCTTTAAGAGTCATAATATGTACCCAGACTTTCCTGAGAGGTTTCAACTGACGAAGACTGGACTTCTAATTATTATTGGGCAATGTCTTCAAAAAATGACCGATGACAGAGAAGTGGTTCTATGTTTGGAGACTGGATTAGATCACCTCTAAGGTTCTTCCTAACTCTAAAATTTTATTCTATGGAATAGTGGTCTCAGATGATTTGTTTCCGGTACAATTCTATGGGATAAAATGTTTCTCTAGGGGATGTTCTTTGGGGTGGGGTGGGGTGGGGTGGGGCGGTTTGTGAACTCTCCGTGTCATTGCCTTTTCTCTTTCC
>NW_006797390.1:6646493-6674649 GCF_000442215.2 Lipotes vexillifer
CCCTTTGGCTTCTCAGAACGCTCAGGTTGAGGGGCCCCTGGGAGCATCGGCAACCTGGCCGGACTCCGTGTCTGAGCGGCCACCCTATTCTTACATGGCCATGATACAATTTGCCATCAACAGTACTGAGAGGAAGCGCATGACCCTGAAAGACATCTACACTTGGATCGAGGACCACTTCCCCTATTTCAAGCACATCGCCAAGCCAGGCTGGAAGGTACCGTGTCCTGTAACAGCCACCGTCAAGGTCAGTCCGGCCCAATAGTTTGTCCACACGGAAGGGCAGTAGTCTGTCTGGTGCGGAGGGAGCAGTTAAGTGCCAAGGATGCTAGAACCTTCAACAACCGTATCTTTTGGATTGGGACTCGATCCTGCCGAATCCAGACAAAATCATCACTAACAGCCCTGTAACCACTTCAGCTGTCGCTGCCCTGGGTTGATGGAGACTCTTCAGTACAGCACAGAGCCCACTTCTGTGCTACCCTGAACAGCAGCTGGAGTGACTAAGTAGCTTTGTGAAAAGATTATTAATGAAAAAAAAATCTGTAGGCCTCACGATCCAAAGATTCACCTTCTGTAAAGTCACATTTCTTCTCCAGAAGGCGGGGATCTTTTCCTCCCGCTCACGGGAACACAGATGCCTGGGAGCCATAGCTCACACGGGACTCAGAGCCACCGCGTAGGTGCCCCAACAGATGCTCTGTCCCAGGCCAACGGGCTTTTGTATTGTTTTCCCCACAGCAGGACAATTAACCTCATACCTCAACTGAATTCCCCAGCATCATAATTTTTTTTTTTGGCCTTGCCACATGGCTTGTGGGATCTCAGTTCCCCAACCAGGGATTGAACCCTGGCCACAGTAGTGAAAGCCCAGAATCCTAACCACTAGGCCACCAGGGAGCTCCTTGGCATCATAATTTCTTCACTCACCTCTCTGGCTACTGGTTGTCACGCACAGCCTCACTCCTCTTTCCCAGCCCCTGACAACTGTCCAGGTCTCTGCTTTATCACCACCTCAGGAATGGCCCCAGTCTCTGTCCCTACTGGGCAGACGGGTTGATGGCTCAGGTTGCCAGCTGTGCCATGCGGAGTGTCACAGGAGCTGCCAATAGGCAAGGTTACAAGGACACAAGGCCTGGGCCTGATTTCCTTGGGGGACATTGGCGGTGGTGTTTCCAAAGCCAAAGTAGCTGATGAGTGGCATCCTCTACTTTCAGAATTCCATCCGCCACAACCTCTCTCTCCACGACATGTTTGTCCGCGAGACGTCTGCCAACGGCAAGGTCTCCTTCTGGACCATCCACCCCAGTGCCAATCGCTACTTGACACTGGACCAGGTGTTTAAGGTAAGCATCCAAATTGGGCCAGTGTTGGAGGTCGTGAGATCCATCGCAAAAGGAAAGAAGTCCTCTTGGGATGAGCTTATCCGATCAGGGTAGAGTTAAAGGCCAGCCAGCCCGTAAGGGATGGCACACTTCTCTGCTAGACCAGGCCACAGAGAGGACTCTCTGATCCAAAACTGGGACCTCCTGGGGCAGTATTGCCCTGTGATAAGAACTGCCTGGAACACTTGTTAAAATACAGCCTCCTGGGCCCCTCTCTTGGGGCTTCTGACTCAGTAGGCCTGGGATGGGCCCAGGAATATGTGTTTTTAGCAAGAATCTCAGGTGATTCTTACAGAGAAAGTCTGGGAAACCTGGTTTTTAAAAAGCCCTTCTTTAGGCTGGAGAGCAGAAACGAAGCCCCCAGAATCTCTTGTCAGAAGCGACTGCTTTGGAGTTTCAGAGTGCCCACAAGGGTGCCGCTAGCTGCCCTCGTCCTCCCGGGAGGGACTGTTGTTGAGGGTGGCCCTCGGCGTCCATCAGGAATAGGTTTGCCCAGTCTGGTCAGCTTGACTGCACTGGTGGTAACTTCGTCTCGTTTCTCTCCCACGATGCCTGACCACCACCAGCCACTGGACCCAGGGTCTCCACAATCGCCCGAGCACTTGCAATCAGTAAGATTCTTTCCCTCCCGCTCGGGGCTCGGCCTTGTTTGCTTTCCACGCTCAGCATGGCTTTGGTGACAGGGACAAGACATTAGCAGGAAAGGGAGCCTGTGGCTGGGTGCCTGCCAGCCCTGAACGCAGAGCACCTGAGCTGCTGGGTGTTCAGGACACGTGACCTCCACCTCCTCCTGCTCCCATGGGCTCATCATGGTGCCCCAAGCAGCGCGGCGCGTGGCAGGAGGACCCGCCGTAGTCTCCCTGCAAGATGGTGACCACGGTGCATGGCACGGGCCTGGAGGGCGGCCGTCTTTGCTCTCACTTCTCTACCTGGCTTTTCTCTGCCCCTCATAGAGCTCCATGCTTTGCATCCCGGGGGTGAGGACACCTGGATGAGGTGGTAGGACCACCCGCTGCCGTGTGTCTGTGCCACCACCTGCCCAGGGCCAGGCAGTCAGTTCACTCCATACCCGGTACCGGAGCAGCTGGTGGGGTCGCCTGCCTCGTCCCCCTGCGTCTCTGACCTGGTCTCTTTCTCCCCCTCTCTGCCCCAAACAGCAGCAGAAACGACCCAACCCTGAGCTCCGCCGGAACGTGGCCATCAAAACCGAAATCCCCCTGGGCGCACGTTAGTATGGGGGAGCCTGGTCCCGGGGGGTGCACCTGTAGGGAGCAGACTCGGGGGTCCCAGCCCAGGGAAGGAGAGCAAAGATCCCGTAGCCTGGAAGGGGCCTGTCCCTGGGCTCTGCTCCTGACCCCTCCCGGTCCCCCCCAGGGCGGAAGATGAAGCCTCTGCTGCCGCGGGTCAGCTCGTACCTGGTGCCCATCCAGTTCCCAGTGAACCAGTCCCTGGTGTTGCAGCCCTCGGTCAAGGTGCCATTGCCCCTGGCAGCCTCACTCATGAGCTCAGAGCTCGCCCGCCACAGCAAGCGAGTCCGCATCGCCCCCAAGGTGAGTGCCTCGGGTTCTCTCTGAGCAGAGACTCCAGTCAATTACAGATTCTGCCAAGTGTCCCTTGAGAAGCTTATACGTCTAGTTGGTAGACAAGGCACCGATACATAGGAAAATGCAACAGCATTATAAGAGCTAAAAAGGAACCTGCTGTATGGTGTAAGGGATGTTGGAAGGCCCACCCATGCCTGATGAGTTTACAAGAGTTCAGACAAGGGTGATTATAACAGATGGGCCGGGAAGGTTCAGGAAGAGTTCACAAGGGAAGGAGATTTTACAAAGTAGATTTGGGCAGCAAACAGGTGTGGAGAGGGCTTTTTTTTTTCTTTTTTAAATTTTTATTTATTTATTTTTGGCTACACTGCGCAGCCTGAGGGATCTTAGCTCCCCGACCAGGGATCGAACCCTCATCCGCTGCACTGGCAGCTGGAAGCCGAAGACTCAACCACTGGACCGCCAGGGAGGTCCCTGGAGAGGGCTTTGTAATGGGCATGCCCTGGAGGCCCCCAGTAACAATGGTATAGTGATGGGCCAGTCTAGCTCTGGGTTTCTCAGCCTCCATACAGCTGACATTTAGGGCTGGATAATTCTTTGTTGGGGGTAGAGGGGTGCTGCCCTGTGCACTGAAGGGTGTTAGCAGCATCCCTAGTCTCTCCCCACTAGATGTCGGGGGCACCGCCTGGTGTGACAATTAAAATGTCTCCAGGTGTTTGTCAGATGCCCCCTGGGGGGAGTTGCTCCTGGTTGAGCATCAGTGGTCTAGCTCGAGGGCTGAGGACAGTGAGTTAGGACCATGCCGTGACGCAGAGAAGGATTTGCGAGCAGGAGCTGGCCTGTAGCAAGTACAGGAAGGGCCCCTGTGCCCCTTTCTCTGAGATGGAAGTAGCGGGGGCTCCAGATAAAGAGCCTTGGGTTTGCTTTTGTTTTTGGGTTTTGTTTTGTTCTGTTGTTTTTGGTTTTTTGGTTTTGGGGGTTTTTTGGCCGTACCACACAGCATGCGGGATCTTAGTTGCCGGACCAGGGATCAGACGCATGTCCGCTGCAGTGGAAGCATGGAGCCTTAACTACGAGACCGCCAGGGAAGTCCCTGTTTTTGCTTTTGTTTTTTTAATTAAAAAAATATCATTTTAGGGCTTCCCTGGTGGCACAGTGGTTGAGAGTCCGCCTGCCGATGCAGGGGACACGGGTTTGTGCCCCGGTCCGGGAAGATCCCACATGCCGCAGAGCGGCTGGACCCCTGAGCCATGGCCGCTGAGCCTGCGCGTCCGGAGCCTGTGCTCCGCAATGGGAGAGGCCACGACAGTGAGAGGCCCGCGTACCGCAAAAAATATATATATATATAATTTTAATATACATAAAAGTATACCTACCAGCATAGATAATTTTACATAAATGCATTGTAGCATGTGAAGTTTTTGTTTCAATGCAGTCTTTTACATCTCTTCTTCTTTTTGCTTCCCCTCGCCTCACCTTCACCCATGTCACCCCTGCTCCCCGTGATAAGCCATGTTGACAAGTTAGCATGCTTTCTCCCATTTATTCATGCTCTTATTATACTCTGCATACACCGATCTCCACAGCCATGTTATACACGCACACACCACACACAGCGTTGCAAATGGGATCGTATTACACTTTTTTTTTTTTTTTAATTTATTTTTGGCTGTGTTGGGTCTTTGCTGCTGTGCGCGGGCTTTCTCTAGTTGCGGCGATCGGGGGCTACTCTTCATTGCGGTGCGCGGGCTTCTCATTGCGGTGGCTTCTCTTGTTGCAGAGCACAGGCTCTAGGCTCACGGGCTTCAGTAGTTGTGGCTCGCGGGCTCTAGAGCGCAGACTCAGTAGTTGTGGCTCACGGGCTTAGTTGCTCCGCGGCATGTGGGATCTTCCCGGACCAGGGCTCGAACCCGTGTCCCCTGCATTGTCAGGCGGATTCTTGACCACTATGCCACCAGGGAGGCCCTACACACACTTTCTGCCCCAGGGAAATTCTCCCAAGTCACTTGGCATCACTTTAATTCATTGTTTTTTGTTTTTTACTTTTTTGAGGGGTTTTTTTGTTTTTTAATTTTATTTTTTGGCCATGGCAGGCAGCATGTGGGATCTCAGTTCCCCGACCAGGGATAGAACCCGCGCCTCCTGCAGTGGAAGCGCAGAGTCGCAACCACTGGACCGCCAGGGAACTCCCTAATGCATTTTTTAAAATTTTATTTATTTTATTTATTTATTTTTGGCTGCATTGGGTCTTTGTTGCTGCACACGGGCTTTCTCTAGTTGCGGCGAGTGGGGGCTACTCTTCGTTGCGGTGCGTGGGCTTCTCATAGTGGTGGCTTCTCTTGTTGCGGAGCTCGGGCTCTAGGTGCGCGGGCTTCAGTAGTTGTAGTACACCGGCTCAGTAGTTGTGGCTTGCGGGCTCTAGAGCGCAGGCTCAGTAGTTGTGGCGCACGGGCTTAGTTGTTCTGCGGCATGTGGGATCTTCCTGGACCAGGGCTTGAACCTGTGTCCCCTGCATTGTCAGGCGGATTCTTAACCACTGCACCACCAGGGAAGCCCTGCATTGTTTTTTAATGGCTACATAATATTCCATGGTGTGGCTCTGCCGTACATTTTCCAACCATTCCGCTTTCACGGGCACATTATGTTTCTAGGTCTTTTTGCCCTGTGGCGAACATTGCAATAAATATCTTTGCAAGTATCTTTCTTACTAGTGTTTTTATTTCTGTGGGAGAACCAGACATGAGATTGCTGAGTGAACAGTTATTTTAAAGTTTATTAAATATTTCAAGATTGGCTTCCAGAAAAATCTGTGATAATTCACACATCCACCAACAAGACCTATGTTTGCCAGCCATGGGTGTTATCAGTCTTTTTAATATTTGCCCGTCTGTGGTGTATGAAGGACAGCTCCTTGTTTCATTTTATCTTCCTTTGCTTATCGGTAAGTCAGCACCTGCTCACTGCGTTTGGTCACTGGGAATTTTTCACTGTGAGACGCTTATTTATGGACATGGCCCATCTTCCTATAGGGTTTTGCTAATAATTTGTGATTTCTTTGTTATTAAAATATTAACCTGTCTTTTAAGATTTTTTTTTTTGTGTGGTACGCGGGCCTCTCACTGTTGTGGCCTCTCCCATCGCGGAGCACAGGCTCCGGACGCGCAGGCTCAGCGGCCATGGCTCAGGGGCCCAGCCGCTCCGCGGCATGTGGGATCTTCCCAGAACGGGGCACGAACCTGTGTCCCCTGCATCGGCAGGCGGACTCTCAACCACTGCGCCACCAGGGAAGCCCAGATTTTACATTTTTGTGTAGTCAAGTATGTCTCTCTTCTCTTTTACAGCTTCTGGGTTTCCAGTCTTGGTTAAGAAGTTCACCCCCCGCCCCTCAGACTGTACATGTAGTGTCCTAGATTCTCTTTCAGGATTTGTATGGTTTTAATTCTTCTGTTTAAGTCTTTGTATATGGTATGAAACAGCCATTTATTTTCTCTCAGATGGATACTAATTATGCCAGCACCATAGGAAATGCTCTGTCTTTTTTTTTTTTTTAATTTTATTATTATTTATTTAACTTACTTATTTTTGGCTGTGTTGGGTCTTTGCTGCTGTGGGCGGGCTTTCTCTAGTTGCGGCGAGCGGAGGCTACTCTTTCGTTGTGGTGCGCGGGCTTCTCATTGTGGTGGCTTCTCCTGTTGCAGAGCACGGGCTCTAGGCGCCAGGGCTTCAGGAGTTCTGGCACACGGGCTTAGTTGCTCCGCGGCATGTGGGATCTTCCCGGACCAGGGCTTGACCCCGTGTCCCCTGCGTCGGCAGCGGATTCTTAACCACTGTGCCACCAGGGAAGCCCAGGAAACGCTCTTTTACCCCCAGAATTGAACTACCACCTTCATCATATAGTCTCATATTTAACAGTCTTTAAGACCTTAAAAAGACAAAAGAGGATCAGTGCCTGCATGTCACTTGTCTTAGTCGTGAACTCGTGTCCCACCTGCTGCCTGTTTGAACCTCCAGACCTGGCTCACCTTAACCTGCTTCCCTTCCAGGTGCTGCTCGCGGACGAGGGCGTCGCCCCTCTGCCCACGGCAGGACCAGTGAAAGAGGAGAAGCTCCTCCTTGGAGAAGGGCTGTCTCCTCTGCTTCCAGTCCAGCCCATCAAGGAGGAAGAATTGCGGCCTGGGGAGGAAACGCCACACTTAGGGAGACCCATCAAAGTCGAGAGCCCGCCCCTGGAAGAGTGGCCCTCGCCCTGCCCGCCCGTCAAGGAGGAGTCGTCCCCCTCCTGGGAGGATTCGTCCCGCTCCCCGATCCCCAGGCCCAAGAAGTCCTACAGCGGGCCCAGGTCCCCAGCCCGCTGCGTCTCTGACCTGCTTGTCATCAGACGCAGGGAGAGGAGGGAGGTGAGCCGGTCTCGAAGGAAGCAGCACCTCCTGCCCCCCTGTCTGGACGAGCCGGAGCTGCTCTTCGAGGGCCCCGGGGCTCCCCGTCGTCGAGCCACAGCGGGGCCTTCGCAACCTGCCTCCCAGCTTGGCTCCTCCCAGGAGGAGGGCGGGCCTTTCAAGACACCCATCAAGGAGATGCTGCCCGTCTCCTCCACCCCGAGCAAATCTGCCCTCCCCGTGACCCCCGAACCCTGGAGGCTCACGCCCCCGGCCAAAGTGGGGGGGCTTGATTTCAGCCCCGTACGAGCCCCCCAGGGTGCCTTTGGGCCCCTGCCGGACTCGCTGGAGCTGGCGGATCTCAGCACCACCCCGCTGAAAAGCGTCCCCCTCTTTGACTCCCCCCGAGAGCTCCTCAATTCCGAGCCCTTTGACATCACTGCTGACCCCTTCAGCGGCTGTCCCCCCTCAGATATGGAGGTCCCCAAGCCAGGCTCCTCCGAGCCGCAGGTTGCCAGCCTCTCGGCCAACCGTTCTCTAACGGAAGGCTTGGTCCTGGACACGATGAATGACAGCCTCAGCAAGGTACTGCTGGACATCAGCTTCCCCGGCCTGGAGGAGGACCTGCTGGGCTCCGATGACGCCAGCTGGGCTCAGTTCATGCCCGAGCTGCGGTAGAGACGGGACCCGCACCGCTCAAGCCGGCGGCTCTCCGGGCGCTCGTGGGGCTGGCCTTCCGAGCCCTCTGCGCCAGGACAGCAGGCGGGGGCCGTCTGCTCCTCCAGCCCACCTGGCCTGGTGACGCCAAGGCAGGCGTCACGCCAGAGCCGCCACTGGGCCTTCTGCAAGCCGCGAGGTCCTGGTGACCAGTCTCCGTGCCACCCACTCCCCAAGAGAATCTGATTCCTCCCTCCCTACTAGGAGTTGCGGGTGGGAACAGCAAAAACAAGGGTGAAAAGGGATGAGGAACCCCCCCGCCCCCGACTGTTTGCGCCTGTGCCCAGCCGCCCCCCACCTTCCCTGCTGCTGGCAGGGTGGCCCTTGTAAATGGTGTACATGTTCCTAATTATCCTCTAATTATAAATGTAAACCTATCTCCTTAGATCATTATCTAGAGACTGCCAGAAGGGGGTCACGATAACCAGGAGGTTCAGTTCGCTTCTGTTACTTGCTTTTGGTTCCTGCAGTAGGGAGGGCTGCAGTGCACAGTTCCTCCCAGGTCCCTCCCTCGAGGGTTCCTCACTGTAGGTGCCCCGATATTCGAGTCTGCCTGCCAGGATCCCTCCTACTGCCCCTGCCTCCCACCTGCCCACATTTCCAAGTCAGCTTTCCTGCAAGAAGAAATCCTGGTGAAAGGGTCTCTTATTATGGGTCAAGAGTGGGGCGGGGGCATGGAGGCACCTGGAGCAGAGTGGGTGCCCAGATGTGCCCGAGAGACGTTTCTCTGATAAGGTCCCTAATCATGCCAGAGAGACGAGTTAGGAGGCGGAGGCCGGCTGGCCTGTCTGCCTGCCTGTCTGAGCTGGTGCTGCAGCTTTACAGAGAGCCCAGCTTTGCAGAGAGCCACCCGGGGCCCCAGCTGACCGCGTGCACAGCCCCCAGCTCCAAAACACTACTGTAACTACCTACTCAATAAAGCCCAGGGGCACATGCTGGTCTGTGGCGCGCTGGTGTCTGGTCCCTACGGTGTGAGGGGGGGTTGGGAAGGAAAGTGGGTGACGATGAAAATGGTTGTGACAGGGAAGATGCAAGGCTTGAAGCCAACACGGAGCCCTGGAAGGAGAGTGCAAAGGGCTGTGGCCCGGTCACCTCCCTCCTCCGCCCTGGCACGTCCTCCCAACTCAGCAGTCAATCGGCAGTTTTCCCAGTGCCGGGCCTGCACAGCCAGCCTCTTTTGGGGACCTCTGAACCTGCTGGGTCACTTAGGCCTTCCAGGGCTCCCTGAAGGAAGGCCTACCCAGGGGCACACGCCCACCAACATTAGGGAAGGATGGGCCCAGTTACAGGTGCCTCATGACCACCTCCATCCCCAACCCGAGGCCTGAGAGCCAGCCCATCCTGCTTTTCTGCCCCCCACCTCGAAGCAGCTACTGTTATGAGCCCTATTCCCCACCTGCCTCACCTGAAAGGCAGCCAGGGCCCGAGGGACTGGTGAGCCCTCCCAGGGAGAGGTAAGGGCCTCCTCCCTGCATCTCTACCCAGGAAGCATCACCATAGCAACCCCAGCAGCAAACAATGCTGGCAAGAAGGTCTTCCCTACAAACTGCCCCTCCTGCAGGGAAGCCCAGAAAAATGGCCAGCAACCTGCAGAGATCACCCAGAGGGCAGAGTGACCCGTCCCGCATCAGAGAACCTTTCCTGAAGGTAGTGGGCGGGGCCGCATCTCTGCAGCTACCTTTCTGTACCACACTGGGTAAGGGGCTGTCCCCAGCCCCACCCCCTGCCTGCCCCCTGCCCGCCCTGGGGTGGGCCATGCTTTCTCCCGGGCAGCAGAACTCCAGGCCCGTGAACCCTTGTCCTATGACCCTGTGAACACGGAGCTCAGGGCAGAGGAGAGGAAATGTCTGGTTATGACAGCCAGACCCACCCCTGCGGTGTGCGTGTAGACATGACTTAGGGGACTGGGCCCAAGCAACAGGTGAGTTTTGGGGATCAGAAAAGTCCTAGGGGCAGGTGGGAAGCAGAGGCATTTGGAGGAGCCTAGTGTCCTGAGTGGCGCAGACCCAGTGCCAGCTCTGCTGCCCTCACTCTGTGCCGTGGACAAGTTATTCACCCTCACGAGCCTTGCTTCTTACATCTTTGAGATGCAACAAGAACCCTTACTCACAAGGTGTGAGGGTTAAATGAGGACAAGTATTTCGCAAAGTGTCAAGTATATATCTGCCACTGTTTATTTCACGGGGGGGTGGAGGGGCGCCAGAAAGGAAAGGAACCCACATCTGGATGCTTCCTGCATGAGGGGGACGGGAGGGGCCGGGGCAGAAAAGCACTGGCCCCGCTCCCTGGAGAATGGTTTCCCTTCCGCACTCTGCTTGGAAGGGGCGTTTCCCCCGACACTACCTCAGGTCCGGTGTGCCTGGAAAGGAGCGCCAGACCCCAGGCAGGAACGGGGCCCCCAGGATGGGGCGATGGTGAAGGCAGAGTGAGGAGAGGGAAAAAGTCAGCTGAGGAAGAAGCCTAGGAAAACACAACCTGATACATGGACAGAGGACAGTCTATGAGGATGCGTGCAAATCATACCAAGGGGGCACGCGCTCTGGGCAAGAACCGAGAAAACGTCCCATCCCCGCTCCCCCGCCCCCCACCACGCGGTCCTGATGAGAATCTGGGTCTGGAGGCCGCGGGCAGCTTGTCCGCTCCAGCCGAGGAGAGGCAGAGGGCTCCCAGGCTCCCTTGTCTCTCCCTAGATGGTCCACGCCCACGAGACCCTGCCGACGCCCCGCACGTGGGCTCAACGCGAGTTCGTCCTCCCCAGGGAGTCCTCGGAGCTGCCCGGCCTCACCCGGCAAGCCTACCACCAGCTGGCCCTGAAGCTGCCACCCTGCACGGAAATGAAGGCCAAGGTGCGTCATCCACTGGCCTGCCCTTGGAAGGATGCGGCCCAGCACACCTGGGGCTTCCACACGTGGCTGCATGTGGGACGTCTGCCGGCCACCTTCCCCGCCAGGCCTGACAGGCCCTATGACAGCAACGTCTGGCGCTGGTTGACGGATTCCAGGGCCCACTGCCACCCGCGGCAGAGCCCCCGGTGCCCGCTCCGTCCTGGATGAGTCAAAACTGCTTTCTGACCCTCATCTCCTATACTCCTCTCTGGACGCACAGAGGAGGCACCAGGTGATTCTCAGGACAGTGAAGGAGCTGAGAGAGGTGGGGAAGCTCTCGCTGAGGAGTGACGTCAGGGCACCCCTGCTCGATGCCCACTGCACCGTCCTGCCCCCAAAGAACTTCAAGAAGTAAGAGGAGCTCCCTCCTCGGGGAGCCCACCCAACCCACCCGTGCCCAGGGGACCCCTCCCTCTTTCCGATTCCTCTTTCTGACGTCTTACCGTCCCTCCTCTGGTCACCTGAAAACTCAACTCTGTCCAAACGTAGCTGGAGGGACCGGGTGGAGGCCAGGGAATGACAGCCAGGGGAGGGGCTTGATTACTTAACAAAAATGTAGGGGAGACAGTTGCGTATTGATACTTGATGGCTGCCAGGCCCCAGAGATACAGAGAAATGTCATTCAGTCCCTGCCCTCAAGGAGCTTCTGAAAGGCAGGTACCGACACACGTGCACGGAAAGACAGCTCTCAACACCAGCCCACGTGTGCCAAGTGCCCAAAGCGTGAGACAGACAACGAGTGTTATGAGGACGTCAATTATTAATAGAAAGAGCCGAGAGCCCGAGGCAGAAGCTTGGATTAAACTCCAGACTGTGTCACTTTGGCAAATTGCTTAGTTCTTCCAGACTCAGTTCCACGGTTGCTGAAAGATGGGCGGGGAGGAGGGGGAGTGGTAAATGTCGTGCCCACCTCACTGCGTGAAGATAAAGTGGGTGAATGGATACATAAAATCACCGTACCAAACACAGACGTTATTACAGAAATTCAGAAGAGGGAGGGGTGGGTGTCATGAAGCCCAGGAAGGCTTCATGAGGCAGGCTAGAGGGGTAGAGGCTGGGAGGGGAGGAAGGCTTCGGAAACGTCGAGAGGAGGGGTGGCTGGTGTGAGCAGAGGCAGGAGTGTGGAGGGATTCTCCCTCCCTGCCCATCGCGGGCACGCACGGGGGCGTCTCCACTTCGCTGCCCTCTAGGCTCTGGGCGCGGGTGGCAGGAAAGAGGGAGAGAAATACAAAGCGTGTCTCAAACTCCAAACCCATTGACAGAAGCCCCAAGGGACTGGAGTGGGAGGCTGCGGAGGTGTTTAATCTTTAAAAAAGAAAAAACCAACAGTTGGTGATTTTGAGAGACGATTACTAAGACCTCGACTTCTCTCTGCTGTCTCGCAACGCTGACCACTGACGGCTACTCCGTAATAACTCCGGACACATGGACGTGGGGAAGACCCAGATCGCTGCTCAAACACCTCACGGCCAAATGGTTCTAATCACTTTACTATATTACTTAATCCTCCCACTACTCCCTGAATAGAAACTACTATTATCAACCCCCTTTTACAGATGGGGCATCTGAAACAGAGAGGTCAAGTATCTTGCCCAAGTTTGCACAGCCAGTAAGGGCAGAGCTGGGATTTGAACCCAGGGAGCACAGCTCCAGGGCTTCATTCTTTTTTTTTTTTGCGGTACACGGGCCGCTCGCTGCTGTGGCCTCTCCCATCGTGGAGCACAGGCTCCGGATGCGCAGGCCCAGTGGCCATGGCTCACGGGCCCAGCCGCTCCGCGGCATGCGGGATCTTCCCAGACCGGGGCACGAACCCACGTCCCCTGCATCGGCAGGCGGACTCCCAACCACTGCGCCACCAGGGATCCAGGGCTTCATTCTTAACCACCACGCTCCACCTCCCCTCCTGTCTGACCCAGGAATCAGACAAGTTCACAGCCAACATAATGCTCTGTAAAGGTAGCAGGAGAGAAATACAGTATCATCCACAGAAAGCTCGGCCCAGTGCTCAGTGCACGGGAAATATGTGTGTATGCTGGCAGAAGCAGCCAGGCCCTGGGAGTCAAACAGAACTAGGCTGTAATCTACCATCGCAAACCTGCGACACAAGTTCAACATTCTTAAATCCCTTGAGCTTCACTTTCCCCAGGTGTGTATTGGAGACGTACCTGGTACCTTTCGGGGTATGGTGTCTGGCAGGCAGAAGGGGCTCAATAAATCATCTCTGTGCGAGAAGGGTCCTGGTTTCGCTGGCTTGCTGCTGTAGCCCGCCCCTGGAGCAGGAATAAAGTAGGAGGTGGCATTGGAGCTGGACCTTGAAGGGCACGTGAAGTCCACCAGGTGGCAGCAAGAGAGAGTGAGAGGGGAGGCCCGCCCAGTCTTGCGGCCTCTGCGGAGCAGCTCTGGAGGGGCTTCAGATGAACCCGGTCTAGGAAATGAGACAGCACATTCTGAGCAAGAGGACCACACAAGGCTTCCAGACGCTCATGATCATGGGGAAGCGGGACATTTACCTGCAAAGCCCGCCTCCCTCCAGCCTGACAGTACGTTAGAATCACCGGGCCCACTTCAGGAAAATGTTGAGGTTTGAACCCCACCCGGGAGAGTCTAACTTGCTTGGCCTGGGGGAGAGCCCAGGCACCGGTGTTTCTAAAAAGCTCCCCAGGGTGATTCTAACATGCAGCCAAGCCTGCGAACCTCTGATGTAAGCCAAAGTCAGCAAATGGGAGGATACCTGCTGAGCCAGGGCAAAGCACGTTGAACAATTTGCCAATATTCAACTCTGTCGTACAAAAAGTGGACTTCCCAGTGTGGAACCAAATACCGCAGGTCTGCACAAGAGCGAGCCGTGAGACCAGTGTCGCAGGGCAGCAGGTGACAGTGGGAAGGGCTCCTGGACCGCGTTTGTGGAGAAGGTGGGGCTTGGAGGACAGCTAGAATCTGGACGATCCCCTTACAGGCTACGTGTCTGAAGGATATGGAAGACTGACCCACCAGAAAACATGATTTCACCAGCCTAATGCCAAAACACACACACAGGGTGCAGGCCGTTGGGCATAGGTCAGTATCCAGGTGGGGAGAGAGCTGGAAGGGGCCTCCACAGCCTGATGGCTGACAGCTGGCGGAAGGCAGCGTCTCCTCCCCTTCCGCCCCCTCCACCATGCCCAGGTCTCTCCCTTGACCTCTGTCCTCTCCACACCCCTCCCCCCCCGCCCCCCGCCCCGACAGGTACCGGCACATCTCAGCGGGTGGAAGGTGTGAGCCTGGAGGCCTCCAGCTCATGCCCAACCCACTTCCCAGTGATTTTGCCAGGAGTTGGCCCTGCCCAAACCCGCTGCCTCATTGCCGGGAGAAGGCGGTCAAGTTGGCCTTGCTGCCCAGGGCACCTCTGAGTCAGGACCTGGTGAAGAGTCACCAGACCCTGCTAGTGGACCGGGTGCTCTTGCCCCTCCATTATCTCTCCAGGGCCCATCCTGGCAAAACCTTAGCGAGAAGAAGACCTGGGCACATCTAGAAGAGCCTCCAGATGGGTGGAGACCGCAGTGGGCATACAGACCCCCAAGCCCTTGTGTTCTCAGCCAATGTGCCTTCAGCAAGAAGGCTTGGGTGGCTGAAGGGTGCGGGCTTCTGCAGAACCGAGCCTCTGCACCATCCTCCCAACTTCATCTGTACCCCAGGCTCCTGAAGACTTTACTGAAATTCTAATTTGTTCTGTCATCCTTGGAGGACCCCTCGTGGCAGGTAGGAGCACGGGGGTGGTGGAGAGAGCAGAGGGGGATCCAGTCCCTGCAGACTGCCGAGGAGTGGGGAGGGAGAAGGGGTGTGTGTGTGTGTGTGTGTGTGCGTGTGTGGGGGAGGGGAGGGGGAGAGGCGCTGTAAGACATGTGGCTCTCATAACCCATTTGGAATAAGACTGGGATTGGTCAGGATACAGGAAGCTTCTCCCTGGACAATTTGACGTCTGGACAAATCTCAGAAGCAAGTCTGCTGGGCTGCAGGTCCCACACAGGGTTTGTGGGAGCAGAGGTCAGGTCAAGGCTGTGCTGGAGGATGGAGAGTCAGGTCTGAGGAAGGCTGACCAGGCCTCGGTGGAGGGACAGGAGCAAAGTGGAGACTCAGGGTAACGGTGGGAGCAGTCACCCCAGAGCATCACCTTGGGCCTGGGCCCGTGCTGCTGCTGACCCCTCGTGCCTCAGCTTTTGCAGTGGCGGGTAGCGGCAGAGACACGCGGCCTCAAGTGGAGGCAGATAAAGCGCGTGGGTCCGCAGGGTGCTGGCCGGCTGGGGTGGAGAGTGGAGGGGGAGGGGCAGCGGGCAGTGGCCAGAGAGGGAGAAGCTGCAGGTGGGGCCCACGTCACCTCCCCTGGCCCCTGGCCCACGCCATGTCGGTGACCTTCCCCATCGGGGCTTCTCTTGGCCTCTGCCCACTGCCCTCTTTGCTCACTTTCCTCAAGCTGTCAGCACCTGGGAATCAAACACCACCGGGGTTCCAGCCCTGGCGTAACCACTAACCAACTGTGTGCCCTTTGGGAGGGTCCATTTTCCCCTCAAGCTCTCAGCTTCCTCCTCTGCGCAGCGGGAGCCACTAGGGCAAAAATAAATGGGATAAATAAAAGAAACAAGTGACGCACCTGCAAAGTGCCTGGCACAGCGCCGGCCCTCCGTACCTGCAGCTGTCAATCATTACCTGTAGAATAAAAGTAATAAATGGGTGGGACACGATTCAGCCTTATGGAGGAGTGAAGCCCTGACACACGCAAAAATGTGGAAGAACCTCGAAAACATGAGTGGAAGACTCCAGACACAAAAGGGTGCATATCGTACGATCGCATTTCTAGGAAAAGTCCAGAGGAGGCGAATCCCTAGAGACAGAAGGTGAATCGGTGGTGGCCAGGCACTGGGGAGGGGGATGGGGTCTGAGTGCTTCATGGTACAGGGTTTTCTCTTGGGGCGGATGAAAATATTTTGGAACTACATAGAAGTGCTGCTTGCACAACATCATGAGTGAACAAGATGCCACTGATTGTATAATTTAACATGGTAAATGCTGGACTTCCCTGGCGGTCCAGCGGTTAAGACGCCATGCTTCCAATGCAGAGAACGCGGGTTAGATCCCTGGTCGGGCAACTAAGATCCTACGTGCCACAGGGCAACTAAGCCCATGGGCCACAACTAGAGAGAAGCCTGTGCACTGCAACAAAGGACCCCACGTTGCCACAACTAAGACCCAACGCGGCCAAACATAAATAAATAAATATTTTAAAAAGGTAAAAAGATGGTAAATGTTATGTGAATTTCATCTTGATGAAAAATAATTATATAGGGCTTCCCTGGTGGCGCAGTGGTTGAGAATCTGCCTGCCGATGCAGGGGACACGGGTTCGTGCCCCGGTCCGGGAAGATCCCACATGCCGCGGAGCGGCTGGGCCCGTGAGCCATGGCCGCTGAGGCTGCGCGTCCGGAGCCTGTGCTCCGCAAATCCTAATTTCTATGCTGTTACAGAACTATTATTATATTAAAGACCTCTAGAAAATGGTTCCATTATTAAAATATTTTAATGTTAAAAAAAAAAAAAAAAAAAAATTATATAAATAGGGTATGTATAGAGAGTTTCCAAAATTCCTTCTAGCTCCAAATCTACAATTCCACCATGGTCCTTCTGGCCGCCTCTCCCCGTGGTGGGGAGATGGGTGGGGAGGCCCACAGCCACGGGAGGAAGGAGTTTCCCAAGCGCTCCAGGGGAGGGTGGGGCTCGGGGAACGCGCGTTCTCCCCGCTCTGCATCAGGAGTGACGGTGGAAAGGAGGAGGTCCCTTGCCTCAGATCCTGGCACGTCAGAGCGGGGAAGGCCTCTGGGAAACAAGCGTTTGGATGGTAAACCGAGGCCCAAGGCCGAGGCGATTTGCTCCGGGCCACAAAGCCAGGTTGTCCTTGCCCTCCTGGTACAGCCAGGGCTCCGGGGCCTGTGCTGTCATCCTGCTTCTCAGACTACTTGCCCATCATGCCTGGGTTTTGTCACCTCCAGCAAGAGAAGCCCAGGGCACACTTAGAGGGTTAATAGGAAGTTCTGGGGAGTGAGACGGAGGAGAAAGCCTCCCACTCTCCAGCCCAGAGCTGGGAGGGAGGGTAGAGGGGCGAGCTGAGCTTCCACAGACGCCCGCCTTGCAGACCCAGACCCCCTCCCTCCAGCTGCCGGCCTCACGAGGGACTTCCACCCCCGTCTCCACCCTCCCCTCCGGCTCTGCTCTCTGGGTGGCGGCCTCCTTCCTGCTGGCAGCACTACCAGGGGCTCCCTTGTCCATCACCAGCCTGAGATGCAGAAGCAGGATTGCTGGAATTCCTGAACTCCACCAGGCCATGGAGCTCTGGGGACAACAGCCTCTGTAGGTCCTCCTGGGCCTGGGGACTCTTCAAGGCAACCCTCAGCCCAGCCTGCCCACAGCCATGGGTATCACCCCTACCCCACCCTCCCCCATCTGCTCAGATATGGAGTCCTCAGAAGTCTCTGCGGGGGGCTGGGGGGACCCCTGCAGCCTGGGCCCGCCTTCAGGACCTACTCTCTCACATCAGCTTCTTCTCAAGCAGATCTGAGAGGGAAGCAGGGCTACAGCCCGCTTGCCCCATACCTCGCACCCCTCCCCAGGGCACCCCGTGCTCTGCTGAATGACGCCAGCTTCAGGACGCGAATTGATCCCAGCACAGAGGTTTCAGAGCCGCTTCTGCGTCCTCCCCTCCCCTCTGCAGCCTCCCTCTCCCTCAGCCGGGCTCCGGCTGAGTGGGCGACTGAGACCAGGTCAGGTTGCTGAGCCACTAGGGCCTCAGGAAGGGCTGGGGCCCATAAGGCTGGAAGCTGGGGGGCTGGGGGCCCCTTGGGGAGACGCAGAGCCAGCCAATCATGACCTTCAGTCTCCATCTCACCCGCCCAACTGCAAGGCTGTCCCATCTAATTGCCATGCCTCAGAAAGCCCTGCCACTGGGGACCTCCCTGGTGGTCCAGCAGTTAAGACTCTGTGCTCCCAATGCAGGGTAGCCGGATCTGATCCCTGGTGGGAGAACTAGATCCCGCGTGCTGCAACTAGAGGCCCGCATGCCGCAACTAAAGATCCTGCATGCCGCAACCAAAGACCCGACACAGCCAAATAAATAATATGAAAGAAAGAAAGAAAGGAAGGAAGGAAGGATGGAAGAAAGAAAAAAAGAAAGTCCCGCCGCTGCTCTGCGATGACAAGTCAGAGCACGATTCCCTGCCCGGGCCGCCCAGACCCACCTCTCCCGGGATGCGCTGGCCTTTTGTTTCCACCCTGCGCTGACCCACCTGCTCAAGCCCTTTGCCTTGTTGCGTCTCTTCCACTGCTGAGCTTCTGCTGGTCGTGCTGTCCCCTGAGCCACATCACCTACTCTTTTCATTACACAGTATACATAATTGCTGTTGCCGGTTTATCATTATATTTAGTGGTTCCTGTGGCTCTTCACGGAGTTGCCCATCTCATGTTAGTCTCAAGCCAACACATTGTCTGTGGGTCCCAGGGCAGAACCTCCCAAAGGCCTACCTGGAAGACACAGCTGCTGCATCCTGGCATTGTTCAAATTCCAAGGCAGAGTTTGGATGTGTGGCTTCCCCTAGGCCACCATGATTTCCACTGGACGGTTCCACTGAGCACTGACATGAGACAGCATGACAGGCTTCCCGGACAACAGTCAGTGGCTTCTTTAGCAAGAGTATCACTAGAGAGTGGTGCCAGGGGTGCCCAGGGCAGGCCCGGAGCTTAGGGCAGGAGGAAAGGGAAACGGAGGTAAATGGAAGCAGGAAAGAAAGTCGCTAAACACAAGATGGGGGGAGAGAAATGCTGAGGCCAGAGGGACGGCGAAGCAGGATCCCCGCTGGCACTCGAAGTTCAGGATGTCTGGAAGCAGGTGGGCAGCTCTGCCAGATTCCCGAGGGCACTTGCAGGATCAAGGTTTGGGTGCAGGACCCAGGGGTGGGGGTGAGGGGGGCTGGCAAATGAGTCCCATGGGTACCAGGGAAAGGGGAGGAGTAGAAAGGTGTCTGGAGTGACCGCCTATGCCGTCAGCCGGATCCTGAAAAATCAGGTGGGCGCTCGCCAAGCTGGTCTAGTGTCTCAACACCTGAGTCGTTGGTGGTAACAGCACGTTTCCTCTTGTGTCCTGGAGTCCTGCTGGACAATTCAGCCAACGAACTTTGTGTAAGAAGAGAGAGAAGGGAGCAAAAACAAGCAAACAAACAAACAAGACCCGCCCTTATAAAGCCTAAGATCTGGTGGGGAGACGGACAAGTAAACAATTTTAAATAGTGTGAGAAGTAAGGTAAGAGATGCCTGACCCAGTTGTACTATGAGAGCAGAGGGGAGAGGCATCTAGGTCAGAGCCTGTGTGTGTGTATGTGTGTGTGCGTGCGTGTGCACACGCTCACGCAAGAACACTCATGTGTACGTGAATGTCAGCTCCCAAATAACAGCAGGCAGGTACCCGGGACTCACTGTGTGTTGGGCAAGGGGTTGCAAGCTCTTCATGAACCAGCCCACCTAATCCTCCCAACACGATGAGGCCCCACGTGCTCTCCACTTTAGAGACGAGTCAACTAAGGCCCCCAGAGCTCTTAACCACTTTGCTGTTGGGCTTTTCATTCATAGTTCACAGAGATTCTGCAGATGACACGTTATTTCAGTTTTACAGATGAGAAAGTGGATTCCAAACGACTAAGCACTCCACCCAAAGTCACCCAGCTAGTAAGTGAGCTGGGAAACGTGACCAAGCTTGTCCGAATGCAACATCCTGTGCTTGGTCTGCTTTCATCAATAGAGACAAATGCTCCTCCACCTTTCTGTGTCTTGGTGTTTTGTTTTGGTTTGGTTTTTGGTCATGCCCCACAGCTTACGGGATCTCCTTTCCCTGACCAGGGATTGAACCTGGGTTACGGCAGTGAAAGCCCGGAATCCTAACCACTAAGCCACCAGAGAACCCCCTGTGCCTTGGTTTTGCCACCCATGAAATAGGAGAAAAGCATCCTAGTCCCAAAATGTAAAAGTGGTCCTAGTCCAGGGCTTCCCTGGTGGCGCGGTGGTTGAGAGTCCGCCTGCCGATGCGGGGGACACGGGTTCATGCCCCGGTCTGGGAAGATCCCACGTGCCGCGGAGCGGCTGGGCCCGTGAGCCATGGCCGCTGAGCCTGCGCGTCCGGAGCCTGTGCTCCGCAACGGGAGAGGCCACAACGGTGAGAGGCCCGCGTACCACAAAAAAAATAAATAAAAATAAAAAGTGGTCCTAGCCTGGCAGTCTTTGGAATATCTACCTCTTCGGGGTGGAGGTTAGGGTGAAGAATTTCAAAACTGGCCCTGACCTTCTGGGACCCTTGCTGGAGAATTCTGGAAAACAGTTTCATTCCCGTCTTAAGCAGATCTGACAAGGCCAGAGGAGAAAGCCTGAAATAGAGCTGGCTGGCCTCACCCTCCGTGGGATCAAGGGTGCTGTTTGTCTAGCTCTGAATAACCCATTCTATGGGGAATATCCTGGGAATTTCCTTATGTGGCAGGGCTGGATGATTTCACTACATCAGATGAATTCTCCTCTCTATCCCTAATATCAGTGACAAGAAATGGCACCATCTCACTTTCTTCTTAAAAAGAAAATGTGAAAGATATTTAAAGGCATGGAAGGTTATTACAAGGAAGGTGGGAACCAGTTAATCTCCATTTGTACTGAGGTTTGGACAAGAGGGCAGGGATTTTGAATACAGCGACAGGGGTTTAGATTAGACATAAAGAAGAACTTCCTGATGAGGTGGAGGGATGCTGGAATAGATTATGCCAGGTTCCAGGGAACAAGCTGTGAATCTATTTAGACCAGTGCTGTCCAAGAGAAATATAATGGAGCCATACATGCAACTTTAAATTTTTACTTGCCATATTAAAAAAGTAAAATTAAACAGGTGATGTTAATTTTTATAACACATTTTCCCAAAAAAAAGAAAAAGGGACTTCCCTGGTGGTCCAGTGGTTAAGAGAGGCTCTGTGCCACCAATGCGGGGGGCACGGGTTCAATCCCTGGTCAGGCAGCTAAGACCCTGCATGTCACTGCCACACGGCATGGCCAAAACAAAAAACAAAAACAAAACAAGCAAAGAAGCAAACCAAACAAAAAGCACATTTTACTGAACCCAACAGATCCAAAATATTATCAATATAAATAATGTAATCAACATAAAAATAATTAATGAGATATTTCACATTGCTTTGGGTATTGTTTTCAAAATCCAGTACGTATTTTATACCTATAGGATATCTCAGTTCAGACCGGCCCCATTTCCCCTGCTCAATAACCATGTGTGGCCAGTAGCCATGGCATCAGTCAGCACAAGCCTAGAATCACTAGTGACTGACACCCCATGGCAGATATGAGATGTAGTCTGGTTTTACCTAAAGGCAGAAAGTTCTCCAGAAGACCTGAGGGCCTATGAGGGTGAAGGCCAAGAAAGCGGTATCTCCTGGAGCCCTCTCAGCCATCCTTGTTGCTGGAAACACAAAAGACCCATCGCCCTCTGACAGTTCCAAGAACCCACTAGGCAGGGCTCTGGGTTCCCTTTCAGTAGAGGAAACCCTGACCCCTCGGGTCTGTCAGATGCAGGGTTTGGTGACTTGTTAGCCCCAGTGAGTTAATGCTGTCCGGGAGAGCAAGGAAAAGGGTTCCGTCCTGGCTGGATGAGTAGCTCTGTTCTCTCCACGTCTTGCTGGTGTGAATGACTGGTCATGGGGTGCGGGGGAGCCAGGCCGGACAGGGGGAATGGAGATCTACCCCGTCTGGGGTGCAGTGTGGGAACGTCAGCCCAGGCCCAGGCTAGCCCATCTTGCCCCCGTCCGCGGCATCTCCCCCAGATACCAGCATGGCCCTTCCCCTACCTTGTTCTCATCCTGCACGATGTCATCTGTCCCCCCCACACACACTGCTCTCCCCTGCTCTGTCCCCCAGCACTCAGCACTACCCAACATCATAAATGGTCTAGAGTCTGCCTTTCTCTTTTGGATGTGAACTCCGTGGGGGCAGGGGCTCCGTCCAACTCCCCACTGTACCCCCAGGGCCTCGCTCAGTGCCTGACACACACAGTAGGGGCTCCAAAAATATTTTTTGACCGAGTGAAAGGAAAACTTGATATAATTCAGAGGAGGACCAAAGCAGCGAGGGAGCCGTATCTCACACTTCCATTTTTTTCTCACAAAATTTCTGGCTTTGGATCCATTCTCTTCAACATCGATGTGAAACGCAAGATGAAATAAATGAGAAAAGTTCCAGATATTTCCCAAGCGTCTCGGAAAGGAAAACCTCCAGTCCTTCTCTTCCTAAGAATCCAGATGGTTTAATCTTCCTGAATACTGTCCTGGGGAGTTTTCTCCCTACATCTCATGATTAGAGCTCAGTGTAGTTATTCCTTGTGAACGAATCGGTTTGTTGAACTACACAACGGTTAGGTTAGAAAACAATGAGGGGAAGGAAGAGAGGTGAGTTATTGGTAAAGACACAGACAATCCAGCTGAGGATATAAATGGGCCACAAAACGTTCCCCGGCATTCTGAAAAAGAGGAGCTCAGAGCTCTGTATTGCCAGAACATTCCCCTCGCAAGAACTCCCTGCAACTTGGGGGAAAGCACAGGTTTACAAAAGAAGAAGCCAAGGAACACAAAAAGCAAGAGTCTCCTTACCCCTGAGTGTGTGGGACGATGAGACAGCAAGCGAGACAATGTTAGTTTGAGTCACAGACACAGGGACCAGCTGGGCCTCTTCTGCAGCTGCAATCCAGAGGATGGCATTTCCTGAGCACGACCGTTTCCCAGGCCTTGTCAAACCCACTGGAGAAGAGGTGATGCTGTCCCCAAGCTCACCCCATCCAAACCGCAAACACCCAGGTCTCCCTTCTACACCACAGGAGCGCCTGCTCTCCCCTTGGGTGCAGTCCGCGTGCTGGGACACCCATCCAGGTGGTCAGCCCGGCCCGAGGCAACGTGGCTAAGTGCCCAAGAGATGCCTCATTCTTGTTCACCGACAGCGGCACTCCTCCAGAGAGTGCATTAATAAAGGACTCTTGAAGATCTTGAAGACTTTTCAAACCTAAGGAATGGCTGGCTGAGAATAAGGTTGGAGTAGATGCCTTTGGCATGGGGCCTGCCCGGCATCCTGGCATGCAGGGCACTGGCTGATCGGTCCACGCATGTGGTTAATCCTACTGAAACAACCAGGGAACCCAGTACATGGCAGTGGGTCCTCTTCGACCTCTATCCCAGGCAAATATGCGGGTAATAGGTGTCAAGGCACAGGGGTGGAAGGGAGCTGGAATATTCCACTGAAACTGACTCTAAAGGAAGCCAGGATCAGGGGGTGCTGAGCTCGGTAAGTGGAATCACACCAGTGTTTGGTTTTCAGTCCACGTTTACCTTCTACATCGTGCTCTCGCTTCGGCATGACGGAGACCGAGCAGGACTCGGGAGACAGAACCAGAGGCTTTGATTCCTAGCTCTGCCACCCGATACCTGAATCTGGGGCGAGTTTTCTAAGTCTTGGTGTATTCGCTTCCTGGGGCTGCTGTAATAAAGCACCGCAACCTCGGCTGCTTAAACAAGACAAATGTGTTGTCTCACGGTTCCAGAAGCTGGAAGCCCAAGATCACAGTGTGGGCAGGAAAGGTTCCTTCTGAGGGCCGTGAGGCAGGATCTGTTCCAGGCCTCTCTCCAGGCTGCTGGTGACCTCTGACCTTCCTTGTCTTGAGAGGCACGGCCCCATCCTCAGCCTTCATGTTCACATGCTACTCTTCCTGCGTGCATCTCTCTCTGGGTCCAGATTTCCCTTTTTAATAGGGACACAGTCATGCTGGAGTAGGGCTACCCTGATGACCTCATCTTAAATTGATTATCTCTGTAAAGACCCCATCTCCAAATAAGGTCACATTCTGAGGTCCTGGTGGTTGGGACGTTAACATATGAATTTGGGGGGAACACAACTGAACCCCTAACGCTTAGCTAGTTTCCTCTTCTGTAAATGGGGATCATAATACAATTGCAGTGGTTGTAAAATGCCTCAAGAAGGCATGTGGTCCGCAGGAGGCCAGCGGATGTCTGCCTTGTCTGAATGTGCAGGCGCCTCCGAGCCTCCTGGATCAGACCGCGCCCCGGGGAGCAGAGCCCAGGCCAGGACTCACCCTGTGAGTGTCCAACACATGTCAGCAGAACCGTGGCCAGTGCTTGCTGATGACGGTGAAGACGAAAGGCTGGAGAGAAGACTCTGGTGGCAGACATGCCAGGGCTATAAAAATCTGATACCGAGTGTTGGCGAGGACATGGGGCTGAGGACCCCTGGACGCTGCTGGTGGAGCCTTACCTGATGCCCCAGCAATCCCACTCCTAGGTACAGCCTTACCTGATGCCCCAGCAATCCCACTCCTAGGTACAGCCTTACCTGATGCCCCAGCAATCCCACTCCTAGGTACAGCCTCTAGAGGAATGCTTACACGTGTGCCCCAGGAGGTGGGTGCCAAAATGTTCACAGCAGCATCGTCTGTAAGAACAAAGCATGAAAAATAACCTGAGTTTCCTAAATGCGTTGTATTCACTGGAGAAATACTATACTGCGCAAAGTGAATTAACTAGAGCTATGCATAGCTCACGCGCGAATGTCACTAACAAAATACTGAGCAAAAAAGAGCAAATTGCAGAAGAATCTCTACAATGGGGCATGCAAGACGAAACGGCACACTGCATAGAATACACACATATGGATGTGCATAAAGAGAGGTATGAGGGAATTCCCTGGCGGTCCAGTGGTTAGGACTCTGAACTCTCACTGCTGAGGGCGCGGGGTCCATCCCTGGCTGGGGAACTGAAATCCCACAAGCCAAGTGGTGAGGCCAAAAAGAAAGAAAAAAAGAAACAGATGTGAGAAATACCAGATTCAGGAGGGGATGTTAGCTGGGGAGGAGGGGCCCACAAGGAGCTTCTGTTATATTTGTAGCAGTGTTTTTTTTTCTTTTCTAATGAAAAGAGAAAAAAAAGGTATAACTTTCTGCATGCTTGAATTATAACTTTTTAAAAAGGAGCCAGGACTCAATGAGCCTTACATAAAGGAGAGGAGGAAGCTGGGGCCCTAACTCGGGGAGATTCAGAGCTGCTCTTAGCCAGCCCTGGAACCCAGAACCCAGCGTAAAGGAGCAAAGGATGCTGAAAGGTTGAGGCCCAGGAAGGGGGGAGGCTCCTGCTGAGAGAGAGGAGAGCCCCGGGGACACTGTGACGCTGCCCCTCTCTGTTCTGAACCTAGTGTTGGCCTGTGTCCCGGCCCCAGGGCTGCGGAGAACCCCAGGCGGAGAGCGCGGCGGGGCAGCCCTGGAGACACACGTACAGGGATGCGCGCCCTGCATCCCACACACTCCCCCAGCACGCGGGCTGCCGCCTCCGCACACTGACACACACTCCCTCTCTAACAACCTGGCACAGACACCTTGACAGTTTGCAGCACAGATACACCCACCTCCTCAGCCACACACGCACGCACGCACGCACTCCGCCGCCACCCACTCCGGCCAGGACCCAGGAGCTGGCGAGGCTGCAGAGCCTACCAGCTGCAGCCCTGCCAGCGCCCCCTCTCCCCCAGGGCTGGGTTTTTCCAGCCGGAGCCCCGCTCCCTCTACTGCAAGCTCTGGAAATTGGTGTCTGACGTCGCCGCTCCTGCATGTTATTTATTTACTGCCTCTTTTCTTCCCTCCGCTGAGGCCCTCCGGTTGGGAGAGCTGCAGGCAGAAAGCTGCCGGGGCGGGGGAGGAAGCAAAGAGCACGGTGGGCAAGACCGCTCAGGAGCCCCCGGCCTGCCCGCGGGGGCCATGAGCGTCCGGCCGGACGCCCCGAGGGAGGAGGGAGATGCCGGGGACAGGGGACAGGAGGCAGAGCTGCGGGGCCGAGCCAGCAGCCGGCAGCGCCAGCACAGACAGGCCACCCGGTTCCTGCACAAGGACTCAGCCGACCTGCTCCCCCTGGACGGCCTCAAGAGGCTCGGCACCTCCAAAGACTGGGTGAGGCTGCCCTCCCCCCTCCCCACCCCTGGGGGACCGGGGTCCCTTCTCTCCTCTGCCAGGAAGGTGCAGACCCCAGCCCCCAGCTGCCCCTCCCTGCCCACGGGGAGGGGAGAGGCAGCCCTGACTTGTGGGTTCACCTTGACCGTTCCCGGCTCTTCACTGGGGTGTTCCCACGGCTTGGTGGCTCTGGGGGAACCCTATCTATTGCTCAGCTTCCCCAAAGAGCCCCAGGCTTGTCTTAGGGGGGAAGAGAGGAGCACTTGTTAGAGCAGAGGTTTGTGGGGCCCGGGAGCCCCTGGAGCAGTCGTTTACCGCTGGGCCCGGTGGGTTCAAGGTCGTGATTCCCTCCTCTGCCTAAGCCACAGGTCACCTCACACTGGGACTGGACCTTCGGTGCCCCCCGCCCCATCCTCGCCAGAACACCAGGGCTTCCCACGGCTTTTGCCTGGGCGTCGGGCTCCTGAGGGCCCCCTTGCTCCCTGCAGGTGCAGTGGCCCTTCCAGCCTCCTTTCCCTCCATCCCCCTGCAGCAGCGTGGCCCCCCGAGGGAACGGGGTCAGGGAGTGACACCAAGGGGTGGGTGAGTCAGGGGACAGCTGCATATACTCACTCCCCTCTGACAGAGGGAGGGGCTGAGAGAATGGCCTTCCTCGGAGCCAGGATGCTTGGGTTCAGATCCTGGCTCTGGCACTTAGCAACTCAGGCAAGTCTCTTTATGTCTCTGAGCCTCAGTTTCTTCATGTGTTACATGAGGATAAAATTAACAGGATGTACCTCACAGGGATGTAAGAGTTACATGAGCTAATACCTGTAAAGGACTTAGAACAGTGCCTGGATAATTGGGAGCTCTGTCTAAAGGCTGTTGTCCCTCCAGCTACTCTTACTATTCCATTTAGCCTGAGAGAGAAAGTAAGATCCACAAGGTCCAGAGAAGATGCGATGGCTCTGGCCTCCGGCTCACAGAGGACAAGAGGGCTTCTGTAGAAAGGTTGGGGGTACTCTGTCCTCTCTCATCTCTTGGGCAGGGAGTCTGAGAGGAGGGACTCCTGCAACCTGAGGTGTATAAGGCCATTTCCAGGCTACTCTGGCAGCCCCTTCTCCCCGGAAACCTGGAGCCAGATGCAGCCCCTCACTGCATTTCCTGAAAGAGCCCTACCTTTCCACATTCCTCCCAGCCAAATGTTCACCCTCCAGGAGCTTGGCCCAGCAGCCCCGCGAGGGGAAAGGCAACCAGACTGAGATTTCAATTCAGAGGACCTCCTTGCAAACAGCCAGCACAGCTGAGAAACAGACGGAGCAGGAAAGCAGGTTCTTTGGCTCTCAGTGGCTAGGAAATCACAGCCTCTGCCCTCTGCGGCCCATCTCTCATCTGTTCGGCCCTGGGGAAGAGGCTCTATTGACACTGCCGCCCCCGCGTGGCAGGTCCGGCATCCCGCCCTCAGGACCTCCCAGACTGACATGGAGCAGTTACCTTGCATGGCTTTGGGAGTGAAGACACAGCATTCGGGGGCCTGAGCCTGCATCCCTCATGGGACAGGTGGAAGGAGAGCTGGAAGCCACAGAGCTGCCCTTCCCAGCTGCTCCCAGAGCTCGCTGCTGCCCTTTTCCCAGAGCTAGGTCTCCTGCTGGCAGCCTGTTGGCAGGAGCAGCCTCAAGGGCCTCATTAAGCCAAGGGTAGAAAAACAATCCCAGGCTCCCAAGGAGAGAGGGCAGGTGGGGAAGCATGTGTGGAGCCTGGAGGCACACAATCATTCTTCGGTGAGCATTTATGGAGTGCCTACTGTATGCTGAGCTGAGCCCTGTGATGCAAAGAGGAATGAGATACAGACCTGACCTCAAGGGCAGATAACAGCTTTGAGACGCGTGACCAAGGGGGCCATGGGATAGGACGCTGCCCCCGCCTGGTGGGTAGAGGGAAGAGTGGGAAGAAGTCAGACAGGGCTTCTTGGAGGAGGTGGACCCTGCGTGAATTACAGCATATGCACTTGGAACCCCAGACTTAAAATAAAAGCCTCTCTCCAAATAAAGAGTAGTTCCTGAGCCAGTGGCCCAGTCTGGCCTAGAGAAGGGTGAGGAGTTTCAGGAGGAGGGGTGTGCAGGAGCAGAGGTGCATGGAGGTGAAGGGCAGCCTGGTCCAGGCGGCCAGAGGGGGCGCTGGGGCCCGATGAGCACAGCGGGGTTGGGGGGGGGGCG
>NW_006797390.1:6675771-6681865 GCF_000442215.2 Lipotes vexillifer
GGCGGGGGAGGGGATGAGGCAGTGGCCGGGTCACCTGGGCTGTCACCTCCAGGTAAGCACGGTGGGGAGGGGAGGGCTCTGATGGATTTTAGGCAGGGGAGTGACAGGCTTAGTTTGCCATGTCGCTTTGTGCTTCTCAAACTTTACTGTGCACACAGGTCATCTGGGCATCTTGTTAAAACAAGTTTCCAGTTCAATAGGTCACGATTCTGCACTTCTAAGGAGCTTTCTAGTGATGGTAAAGCTGCTGATCTGAGGACGGCACTTGGAGTAGCAAGAGTTTCAGAGACTCCCAGGCTTTGAGCAGGTGGATTTGAGAGACACGTCCTTATGGACTTAGGGAGGCGTCCCAGGGACTCAGGAGAGCTGTGCTGAGGTGTGAACAAAGCAGTAACAGAAAGAGAGATGGACCGTAAATACAGGAGGCCAAGCTGGCCGAATTTAGAAGCGACTGGACGTGGCGGGGTGGCTGCAGGTGAAGGACAGTGAGGATGACGCCCAGCTTCCTAGGTTGTTTGTTTGTTTGTTTGGCCATGCCTCGCAGCTTTTGCAGGATCTTAGATCACTGACCGGGAATGGAACCTGGGCCCCGGCAGTGAGAGCACCAAGTCTTAACCACTGGACCACCAGGGAACTCCCCCAGCTTCCTAGTTTAGATTTGGACTTTTTTTTCTTTTTTGTTTGTTCTTGTTACTTTGACTTCTTTTCATCACACCATCAACTCTGGGATCTGCATCCCACAGAAGGATGAGGTCAGAGGAAGAAAAAAAGAAAAAATGTCCCCAAGAATATGTGTTGTAGACTTGAGACAGAATTTCCCCCCAGCAACATGCGAGTGCCTGAAATGTCCCGCCTATCTAACCGAGGAGAGACCCTTCCCCCCTCCCCATCTCTCCATTACTGAGCAATAATACATTGGGGTCCTGGAAAACGGCATGATTTGATACTGGGACTAGCTCTGCTATAATGATCTGACTGCTGGGATCCTTGGGGAAGCTCTCACCCCTTCTTACTCCCAGGAGACTCAGGAGCGGGGCGGGGCTGGGGAGAACGGCCTGGGATTTGTAAAGTGGGGGAACTGAGCATCTGCACATTTTGTGATGGAAGCAGCAACCGCACAACGTGATCCAGAGGCGGCTGGTGGAGGGGAACCCGAGCCGGCCTCAGGGGGAGCATCCCTTGGTGCAGGCCGTGATCCACAGCCAGGAGACCAGGAGGAAGACCAGCAAGACAGAGAGGCCAGCTCTTCTGGTCAACTGCAAGGTGAGACCCCCCTCCTGGGCCTGCTCCCCTCACCCACTCTCCCTTCTGCCCCAGTGTTGAGGGAGGGATGGGGGAGCCCTCTCCGCAGGCTGGGCTACAGACTGGGATCCTCCATGTCCTTTGCTTCCCGCCCCTCGCCACCCCGTCTTTCTGAGGTGTACACGACTCCCTTTCCTTGAGCAAAGTATCATCTTTAAACGTTGAGTGTGCTCCACACACAAATGGTGCGCACGTGTGGGTAACGCAGCCCTCCCGCGAAAGCTCAGGTGCTCCAGATCACAGCCTTGTCGTCCCCGGAGCCCACGCCGAGCCATTCCCTCCCTTCCGCCCATCTTTGCTCCATGCTTCCTCTGCCTGTCATCCTAGGTCCACGTTCTCCGATCCTTCCAGCCTCAGCTGTCACTGCCTCCGGGAAAGCTCCCCTGACTTTCCCGATGGAAGAGCCTTTCCTCCGGCTCAACATCTAAGGCTCTAGACTCACAACCCACAGCCTTAACACTCTCTCCCTGCACTGGTGACCCTCCACTCCCCTGCATCCTGGGGAGCAGCCTCCCCTGCTGCCCCTTCCACATGCCCACGCACAGCAGACCTCAGCAAACAGTGTGAAAGGAGAAAACAATGTGTTTTGCGGTATCCAAGTGCAAACCCAAACGTCTGTTTTTATCTAAAAGGAAGCGACCTTGTCTTCCTTTGCCTGCGGTGGCGAATCTGTTCCCCACATCTAATTTCCTAACCAGGTATTGCGGTCCCCCCATCCCTCCTCATTCCCACCCCAGATTCCTCTAACGGGAGGCCCTCGGCACTACTCTCAACAAGCACAGGCACAGACCTACACTTCGGGTCGAATCCTCCCCAAAGTACGCTCTCACCGCCTGCGGCTTTACTTCCTTTCTTGATTCTGTATCTGACCCATTTCTGCTCAACTGTATGAGTCCCATAAAAAACACCCTTAACTCACTTTTTGTGGGCCGGAGGCCGCACTCAGCGGCTTGTGGGATCTCAGTTCCCCGACCAGGGATTGAACCTGTGCCCTTGGCAGTGAAAGCATGGAGTCCTAACCACTGGACCGCCAGGGAATTCCCAGCCCTTCACTCTTTTCTGAAAGGGACCCATCAGGGGCTGGGAAAGGTGACAGAGCCAGTCTCAACCCTTTCTCCCCCCTACCCCCTGGGGACTCACGGCGTCCCCTCCCCTCCCCCTTTTCTTAGTGCCAGGACCAGGTTCTTCAGGTGGCCGTGGACACGGGCACCCACTACAATCAGATCTCCGCTGGATGCCTCAGCCGCCTGGGGTAAGACGGGGGCCCAAAAGAATGGGTAGGGAGGGCACTTCTTTTTGGGGTGATGAAAATATTCTGAAATTAGTGATGGTTGCAGAACTCTGTTGTCTACTTTATTTTTATTTATTTATTTTTGGCTGCATTGGGTCTTCATTGCTGCACACAGGCCTTCTCTAGTTGCGGCAAGCGGGGGCTACTCTTCGTTGCGGTGCGCGGGCTTCTCATTGCGGTGGCTTCTCTTATTGCGGAGCACGGGCTGTAGGCGTGCGGGCTTCAGTAGTTGTGGCACGTGGGCTCTAGAGCGCAGGCTCAGTAGTTGTGGCACACGGGCTTAGTTGTTCCGCGGCGTATGGGATCTTCTCGGTCCAGGGCTCGAACCCGTGTCCCCTGCATTGGCAGGCGGATTCTTAACCACTGCGCCACCAGGGAAGTCCCTCTGTTGTCTACTTTAAAAGGGTGACTTTTGGGAGTTCCCTGCTGGTCTAGTGGTTAGGATTCAGAGCCTTCACTGCTGTGTCCTGGGTTCAATCCCTGGTCCAGGAACTGAGATCCCATAGGCCACGTGGCATGGACAAAAAAAGAAAAAAGAAAAAGGGTGACTTTCACGGTATATGAACTATATCTCAATA
Source organism: Lipotes vexillifer (assembly GCF_000442215.2). Taxonomy (NCBI): domain Eukaryota; kingdom Metazoa; phylum Chordata; class Mammalia; order Artiodactyla; family Lipotidae; genus Lipotes; species Lipotes vexillifer. Next base: position 6,678,943 of record NW_006797390.1, read on the forward strand.
AAGCTGTTACTTTTTAAAAAAATGTATTTATTTTAATTTATTTATTTTTGGCTGCATTGGGTCTTTGTTGCTGCACACAGGCTTTCTCTAGTTGCGGCGAGTGGGGGCTACTCTTCGTTGCAGTGCGCCGGCTTCTCATTGCGATGGCTTCTTTTGTTGCGGAACACAGGCTCTAGGCACGTGGGCTTCAGTAGTTGTAGCTCGTGGGCTCAGTAGTTGTGGCTCGTGGGCTCTAGAGCGCAGGCTCAGTAGTTGTGGCACACGGGCTTAGTTGCTCCACAGCATGTGGGATCTTCCCAGACCAGGGCTCGAACCCGTGTCGCCTGCATTGGCACGTGGATTCTTAACCACTGTACCACCAGGGAAGTCCCAAGCTGTTACTTTTTTGAAAAGAGGTGACAGGGGCTCTGGCACAGAAGGCAGGATTTAGACTCCACGTGTGTCCAGGGTTTGCTGAGAACCCAAAGCATGGCGGGGAGGGACACTAGCGGACTACCGGCGTGGGGGGCTGTGGTGGCCATAAGCCTTGCTTCCCAACCACAGGTTAGGGAAGAGGGTCCTAAAAGCCCCAGCTGGGGACCTGGCGCCTGGGCCCCCAGCCCAGGTGGAGCAGCTGGAACTACAGCTGGGCCAGGCAACCGTGGCATGCTCGGCCCAGGTGGTAGGTAAGTCCCCTCTCCGTCAGCATCCCCGCGCCTCTGCTCTTGCAGCTCTCCCTCCTGGGCGGGGCGAAGGCAGAGCCTCTCAGCTCCTGCCAGCACAGACAAGGTACCCCCAAAGATGCTCTCATTATCCCCAAGGTTCTCTGGCCTGGGATGGTGGGGGGAGCAGAGGAGGGGCGAGTGCTGACAGGAGGACAGCAGCATTCTCAAATGGTTCCCGCAGATGTGGAGAGTCCTGAACTCTGCCTTGGCCTGCAGACTCTGCTCTCTCTCAAGGTAAGGAGGATGCTCGTGCTGACACCCACACCCAGGGCCTGACCCCGAGGGCTGGGAAAAAGAGGTAGGGGGCACGGGTGTGAAAGCATGGGCCAGGCTCCGATAAAAAGGACTTGGAGATGTGGATTTTCACCCTCGATGCTTAGAGGTTCCTTATTTGTGAAAAATATGGAGAACTAGGTCCCTCCGTGATAGCGGTCCAGGTGAATGGAAACAGGGAGAAAAGGGCAGGGTTGCTGTGGGAAGGCGGAGGGGAACAAAGTAGCGTGGCTGGGAGAGGGGTTACCTGCCCAGGTGAGCTCATTGTCCCCCAACCCCACAGTGCTGCATTGACCTGGAGCACCACGTGCTGCGGCTGAAAGCCCCCTTCCCTGAGCTGCCCTTCCTGCCTTTGCACCAAGAGCCGGGCCAGTGACCGCTGCCCCGATGGTCCCCAGGGGAAAGCTCCTTGCCTGAAGGGAAGAGCCATGGGGGGATGGGGCATGACTAGAGCCAGGTAGCTGGGACAGCTGGGTCTGTCCCTCTTGTCACCACCCTGACCCCACTGTCCCATTCCCCAGTCGGCCACACTCCTCTGCTTCTCAGCACCTGCCCCATCCCCCAGGAGGAGTGTTCCCTGGAGAGGGCCCCAAGATCTCAGGGTTCTGGTTTCCCCATCCTCTCTCATCGCCCCTGTCCCAAGAGGAGCGGAGCTAAATCAGGACTGCAGAAAAGGACATCAGCAGAGCGGGGTCCTGGTTAGGCCCCTGGCACAGCACGGGGTGGCCCGAGTCCAAGGCTGCAGCCTGCTGCTGGCCCCTGCGTGCCCCGTCCACCCCGCACACCATCAAGGCCTTGACTCCGCGTGGCTCGCCTCACAACTAGCCCGCCCCCCTCCCCGGCCCGGGCCCCTGGCCCTGCTGTGTCCACTTCTCTGATCTGCGCACAGCTGAGCGGGACAGAAACGGTCACCACAACAGTAGAGGAATGCCTGGCCTACGAGGGCCGGGGGTTCCTTCACCGGCTGCCTCTTCTGGGGCTGCAAACGTCTGAAGCCAGTTATTATTTGATGCCCTGCGCAAACCTTGGGTAAACCTCTACTATTTACTCCAGATACGTACCCTCCACCTGCTTCCTCACCCACTGGGCATGTGTGGAGAGCCCTGTGGGGAACTGCCCCCCAAGGCAGACAGGATGGTGGCGTTGCCAGGACCCAAACTTAACCTGACCAATATTCCTACTTATTTCTAAAACTATCCACTTCATTGGACCTTCGTCCCACCCCCCATCTCTGGCCTCCTTGAGCTGGTTTTTTCTGGCATCAGTGGCTACCCACCCCCCGACCCCCACCCCCCCGGCCCTGAGTCCAGCAAAGACACAAGGAGGCTTTGCTACCTTCCCTGTGAGGAGCCCAAACCTCAGAGGGCCAGGCCCCTGGGTGCCTTTCTGGCTGGTTTGAGTCTCTCATATGTTGGATTAGGGGTAGAGAAAGACAGTAGTGTAACTAACCTGACCAGGGGACTAGGACACTCGGGTCGGAGTCAAACCCTGAGCCTGGAGTAGATTAGATCTGAGCAGAACCAGGATCTGCCGTGACCCCTGGCCATACCTTTCTCAGCTGAGTCCTCTGCACGCAGAGAAGAGGAGAGGGTCTCGCTGGCACAGGTGTGAGAGGGCGCTGGCCCCTCTGGCTGTGCTCCTCGACCCCTGCTCTCCCGGGCCTCTCCCTGTCCCCCTCCCTTCTGCCTCCTTTGCTTCTGCAATTACAGACCCAGGCCCAAGGAGGCCCTCAGCTCACTGGCTTCTCCATTTGAATAAACACCTGTTTGTCCTAGCTAGCATCCTTCTCTGCTTCTCAGACGCTGAATGATCACTCTGCCCTTGTTCCCTTACAGAAGGATGTGAAGGGGGACATTCCCTCGGGCTGACCCCTCTGGCTGGGGTCACTATAACTGACAGCAGTGGCTTTCCAACTCCTCTGAACACAACTCAGCAGGAAGTGTATT
>NW_006797390.1:6681925-6706084 GCF_000442215.2 Lipotes vexillifer
GTGAGCAACACTCCCATATTTTTTGTCCTACCTAGTCTATTCTATCTCATTTATTTAAAAAAATTGCCGACCACAACCCAACAAAGGATCGCAACGTACAGTTTGAAAACCACTGATTCAGAGCACAGGAATCAAGAGCAGAAGGGATATAAATGGCCCAGGGTATCATTCTGATTGTGGCCTGGATTGTAAACCTGCATCAGATTTTTAAATCATGAGGGTGAACAACCAATACACTTACAACCATTCTGTACCCAGATGACCATTCTGTTTTTCACTTCCAGTAGTGTTCAATTTATTACATGAGATATCTCTCGCTTTACTATAAAGTAGGCTTTGCGTTAGGTGATCTTGCCCAGCTAGAGGCTGATGTAAGTGTCCTGAGCACGTTTAACACAGGGTAGGCTAAGCTGTGACATTCACTGGTGAGGTGTGGGAAATGCATTTTCAGTTTACAATATTTTCAACTTACAATGGATTTATGAGGGCGAAACCCATCATAAGTCAAAGATCTGTGGTTCGCCATTCGTGTAACAATCACTGACGTCAGTGACCTGGAGCTGTGCCACAGAAGATGGAACTTGGGGGTGGGTCCTCACTGCCATCGCGCCACTGGCCCCAAAGTCTGGCTGGGGAGCAGCGAGAGATTTGTAGTCCCTCCTCACAAACAAGTCTGTTTCCCACACAACAAGAGTGGGGAGCTCTGGGGAGGGGGCAGTGCCTACCGGTGTGACGGGCGAGGCACTCAAGGAAAGGGGCAGAGGAGCAACTCGTCTCCTCCTTCACCAGAAAGACCATGAGGTCTACAGTTCACAGTCCCCCTAGGGTTGCTGCCATCCTTCCTCTATAATGTGCACTTCCTGTCTTGCAAATACCGTGGACAGCTTGCGGGATGGGGAGGTTCAGAAGGGTCCCGTTCAGCCAAGATGGCCGGTCCAGCTAGGAGGGATCCCGGAGGCCTGGGGAGGCACACTGTGGTGGCCCATCCGGATGGTAGAGGGTTTGATGAAGCAGGGCCCGGGCGGCGGGGAGGTCGTCAGGGTCTGTGGGCAAGAGGGGCTGGTGGGTCTGCTGGGACGTGGCCTCCCTCAGCAGCCCCGCCCCCAGGACTCACCCACCCCCAGCTCCCGCAGCAGCCCCGCCCCCAGGACTCACCCACCCCCAGCTCCCGTAGCAGCCCCCAGAACTCCGGCTCAGCCTCTAGCACTTTGAGCAGGTTGGTGGACTCCATCCGCTCCAGCTGCACCTCCCAGTACACGTAGATCTTCTGATTGAAGGTGACGTACACGAGGCAGGGGCTGTTGCAGCCCCCTTTGCAGGCGTACAGGCCTGGGGGAGGGGTGGCGGGGGTAGGAGAAAAAGGTCGGGGAGGCTTATTCCCGGCGCGGGCGGCATTCGTGTCAGCAGTTTCTACCCACCCGTGGATGCCAAGTAGAAAACTAAAGGCCCTCTTTCTATTTCTTCCTTGTTGGGAACTCAGTAAAGCAGGTAAAACGTAAAATATCTGGCCCATTCCAGATACGGAAAACCACAGTAACAAAGCCCAGGCAGGACAGTGTCCTAGGAGGTGACATGTGCTGGTTTCCCATCTCCGTGACAGCCCCAGGGTAACGCGGGGCGGCTTCTCTTGGGTGGTGACCCCTCTTCCCAGGTCACTGGAATGCGGCACCAGCGCGTCGTTCAAGTGTTACCATTTCAGTGACCAGAGACACCCCCAAAGGAGTTAACGCTGCTTCCCAAGGTCCCCGATTTGGAACTAAGAGAACAGAACTTGGAGAACAGTCTTCACAGAGTCCTGACACGTTCAGATGGGGAGGAACTTTCCCATATCTCCACACAGCAGGCAGACAAGAACTCATCCGACTCTTTTTTTTTTTCTGAACCCGCCCCCCATATCTGATCCTTTAAAATATCCAAAGATAGACACCTCACTGTCTTTTATCTCTTCTTAGTTCAAACTGTAAAGACGGCAAAAATCTGGTACCCACTCACACCCTCTAACCGAAGAGCTGAAGAACTCGTTTGTTTACAAAGACTTGCATCGGGGGCCGCAGTGAGAGTGGAAGCGAGGGGCACAGGTGTGCTTAGCAAGGGGTGCGGGGCAGGGTCCCACCTGCACAGAAGGCGCGGACGTTCTCGTCCACCTGGAAGCGCACGACGGTGCGGTTGTGATCAATGATGTACGTCTGTCCATCCCAGGCACAGGCGACCACCTCCTCGTGCCCGTTGCCCTGAAAGAGGCCAGAGACCGGGATGCAGGGGTGGCCAGGAGCCGTTTTATTTTATTTTTATTTTTTCAATTTATTTATTTTTTGCCGCGTTGTGTTTTTGTTGCTGCGCGCATGCTTTCTCTCTAGTTGCGGCGAGCGGGGGCTACTCTTCACTGTGGTGCGCGGGCTTCTCACTGCGGTGGCTTCTCTCTTTGTGAAGCACGGGCTCTAGGCGCGCGGGCTTCAGTAGCTGTGGCTTGCGAGCTCTAGAGCGCAGGCTCAGTAGCTGTGGTGCACGGGCTTAGCTGCTCCGCAGCACCTGGGATCTTCCCAGACCAGGGCTTGAACCTGTGTGCCCGGCTTTGGCAGGCAGATTTCTAACCACTGCGCCAGCAGGGAAGTCCCCAGGAGCTGTTTTAGAAAGGCTTCCTGACCGGGTGTATGAAATTACGGGAGCTGTGGACTCGGCTCCAGGTGACAAAGAGCAGGGAAGGCAACCCCCCTGCGTTTCTCACCGAACATCTCCCGGCACCTGGCTGCTGAATGAGCCACCCCCCCAGAGTGCTCGCGACAACCCTAAGAAGTAGGCAACGTCACTCCCATTTTATATTGAGGAACTGCCAGCTTACAGAAACAAACTCACTCGCCCAAGGCCACCCGGCCCGGAGGTGGCAGAACTGGGTCTCAAAGCCGGGCCTGTCCTGACCTGACCTCAGAGCCTCACGCCTCTTCTCCCAGACCCTCAAGCAGGCACAACAGCCGCATCAGCGCAGCCCCACCTGCCGACCCAGGGGCCACAGCTCTGGTGAACACACACTCGTGTGTGACGTCCGCAGATGGGCGAGCAGCTCACTTCTGGACCCTAAGAACAAGCTGCTTCTCTTTGGAGCCATCGGCTCTGCTGAAACGGGAGCCTCCCCAGAGGCAAAGAGAAGAGCGCTGAGCCCGTGGAGTGGGGGGCGCTCGGGGGGCCAGGCCTGTCTAGGGAGCCTTGAGGTAAAGGCGGAGTCGGCTGAGGAGGGAGAATGGCCCCCTACGGGCCCCCACTCACCGTGACGTCCAGTTTCTCGAGAGCGAAGAGCTGGTGGTCCACCTGCACCGACCACAGCAGCTTGTCCGCCTCCTCCGTGAGCTTCAGTGTCCCTGCGGGGAGAGGCGGCCGGGCTGCGGGCAGAAACCCTGCGCAGACCCAGGGCACACCACTGCCCACCCTGCACGGCCCACGGCTGACCCGAGGGACTCACCATCCAGGGTGCAGAGGGCAAAGAGGCCCGAGGCGCCACTCTTGGGGCTGCGGCCTGCGGGGGGAGGGGGAGGGGCGGTAGAAGGACCAGAAGCAGGAAACGCGAAAGGCAAGGCTGTACCTCCCCTCCCCGCTTCACCCCTGCATCTCCCGCCCCGCCCCGCCCCACCTCGCTTGATGTTGCCGATGAGGTGAGTGGAGACGTTCTTGTTGTGGATGCGGCCAGACGTCTGGTGCAGCACAACGTCTCGGGCAGCGGGGGTCTCCCTGTGGTGGGGGAGGGCGGCTAAGTGGCAGCCCAACAGAGCTTGGCTCTCCAGACCCGTGTGGGCCCCATCTCCGTGCGAGCTTCCAGGACGTGAATCAGCTGGAAGACCTATCGCCCACCCCAACCTGGGCCAGTGGGCAAGTCGAGAGAGAGGGGCGGAGCTGCCAGGCTGGAATCTCAGAACCTCTTCCAGTTGCTGCGTTAGGGTCAGGATTCCCTGGGTCCCGAAAATAATCTTCCTTAACGGGGCAGAGGTGCTTGTGCCGGGACCCAGCTGATGCTGCTCCAACCACAGACCCATCCACGGCTGTGGGCGCCCACCTCGCTGCCAGGCACCCCACCGTCAACAGGCCCACCCCCCTTACCTAGTGCCCTCCTCGGGCCCCTCAGAGGTGGGAGGCGGCCCAGGGTCTGTGTTCCAGGTACACAGCAGAATCGCGTAAGCACAGCCTGGCTGAGATACCATTAGCTCAGGAAGACCCAGGGGCCCTGGAGTCACCGAGAGACTGTCCACCTGCACCAGAGAATGGGGGCTTAAGGGAGCTGCTGGCGAGAGAAAGGGGAAAGCCTGCAGAGGACGGGGGTGGGCAGAGGCCCTGGGACATGTCCTCAGCCTTCCAGGGCAGAGCAGCAGGGGGAAGTGCAGGGTCCACGGGGCTCCTGCTGGTGCCACCCTCTCCACAGGGAGCACCTGCGATCCCGCGGTGCGGATCCCGATGCGACACACCCACCGTCACATCCCTAATTCTTAGCGCGATGTTCCTTCCTGTCGGCCTGTTACTGGCCATCTCCCCTAAGACCCTGATTCGAAGTGATCTCCTTTGGGTCTCTGTCAACAAGGTGGTTTTCCCTCCTTCCCACCCTGAGCCCCAATCCCCGCCTGTTCTCCCACAAGCCCCCTCCAGGAGGGAGGCCCGTCCTGCTCCTGGGCTGTGGCCCCCATGCTCAGCCTGTCACCTGACCCTCCAGCATCCACTTCTTGAGAGACACCAGCTGCCCTGTCAGATGCTCGGTGCCATCGCCCAGGTCCTCCCAGCGGAAAGCCCGGACTACGCGGTCTGTGTAACCCACCACCAGCTCGCAACAGCCATCGCCATCTGTGGATCCAGAAAATGAGACGAGTTTGGAGCCAAACCCGTCTTCGCCAGCTGAGGTCCTACAAGCACGCCCTCCTCCCCGCCCCTCTAGCACCACCGCCACTGGCACTTTTTATCAGGTTCGACCTCAGGCCCACCTGCCGAGCTGCCACGTCACCCCTTGAGCCAGGCACCCGCTCCCCGGCCTGCCCTTGCACCCAGAGCCACACAGCTGCCTCGCAGGGCCTGTCACTTCTTCCCCCGGGTACACGACTCGAGTGCCCTGATGCACCCACATCCCTACCAGCACCTTTGAGACAGCCTCTGGCCCAAGCACCAGCCCCATATCCAAGCGGCTCACTCTCTTGCAACCTTGAGTTGTTGATCAGCTGTCCCCTTCTCGGCAGGGACTCCCCTGACAACTCCACTTAGAACAGCCAACTCCACCTCAACACCCTCCAGCCCCTTTCCGTGGGTGACCTCCTTCACGATACTTACTACTTTCGAATATACTATTTAATTCTCTTACCACATTGCTAGTGTTTATTTTCTGTCCCTTCCTAGTAAAGGTCCAAGAGGGCAGTGACTTTTGTCTGTTTTATTCACTATTGCAATCCCAGTGCCTGGAACGATGCCTGGTTTATAACGGGAGCTCAGCAGCCTGGCGTTAAATGCATGACAACTGCCCAAAGAAACACTGACGAGACCCCTGGCTCCCTCGAGATCTGCTCTGTTGCCCCTTGACTCCTATTCCCTGGCTGCCCGCAAAGACAGCCATGCCCACCGATGTCGCTGATCAGCATGACCTTGGTGTTGGCGGGGATGTGCTGCTTGAAGACTGGGCGCTGCTCCTCCCCGCCGAGGGTCTCGTGGTGCCCAGAAGCATCCAGGGCCTTAGAGGGCGTAAGGTCACACAAGTGAAACCAGCCCTCGGCACTCACGGCCACCACCAGGTTCTGGGAGAGACAGAGGTAGAGGAGGGGGCTGGCTGTCAGAGCACAGAGTCGGGGATGAGCTGAGGGAAACCCGCAGCGCCCTGGGCTTCCTACCTTTCCTTTATTACACACATCTCCAACCCCGACGCACGTGAGCTGCAAAAGAAGAAAGAGAGGCTCAGGGGGACACGCTAAGGGTCCCCAGTGCTCCCTAACCTCTGTGAAGCACGGAGCGGGCTTCTCATCACCGTCATTCACTGAAAACTCCTGCGCACGCCCCACATCGAGAGGCCGGACTAATCCCGTTACTGTGCTCTGGGTCCAGTTCGCCAGACAGCAGTATAAGGACCTGGGGTAGTGAAGACAAGTTGGGCTTAAACAAAACAAAAACTACATCAATAGAGCCGGACTGTCATACTTCTAGGCGTATTCAAATGATTGCCCCCATTTTCTACTACACTTCGTACGATCAGACAACCTCAGCAGATCCACGAAGATCTAAGGGAGTCATTCCACCACATAAAATGAAAACCAGCCCGGCTGTGTGTGCGCATGACACCTGGGAAGCCTGGGGGCTTCCCTCCGATTCAAATGAACCCTTAACCAGTAGCTGGCGACCTCGGACACGCTGGGGAGCTCATGCGTGGGGCTCAGCCTCGACAGTCCCTGGGCAGGAGGGGTCCCTTCCCCCTGGAGACCCAGGGAGCTGAATACTGACCATTCCCTGGCAGGAGCAGGTGAGCCACGGCCGGCTGTCATCGTTCTTATACACGGACAGCTTTCCACTGGTGTCTCCCACCACCAGTTCATTTAACTTCAAATGGAGAGAGAAGAGAGGGTTAGGCTGGGGTCCCGCTGAGCCACTCAAGCCCTTCTCGACTGGGCCCTCGGCGGAAGTCACAAGACCTCAACCTGTATGTTCATCAACTTTATTAACAAGATTTCGAGACCAACACAGTCACAGTCTCCCAGGTTCTTTATCTCCAGTTAGGGGTATGTGTGTGTTGAGGGCAGGGCAGGTTAGAGACGGGCCAGTACAGAATCTGTGCTCCGTCTCAGAGAAGTCTGACGTCTGAATAGCTCAATGCCCCAAACGCCTGCTTTCGGCGTTTCTCATTTGCCCTTATGCATGGGACACGTTAGGAAAACGACCCGAAATACGTAACCTTTGGAGAACTGAACTTCAGAGCTCATATTTAATCAGGGGCCAAATAAAGACAACGTCAGCTCTGGGGTCCTCCCTCCCCTGGCAAGGCCTTTCGACGTTGGTGCGTCTGAGTGAACACAGTTGGTGGAGGTGCCGGAGGGGCAGCATCCCAGCTCTGGGCCTCTGGTGCCCCCTAGTGGTGGCTAAGCTCCCAGGAGGGTCTGGAGCCTCTTCACCGTTTACATGTGGGCTCCCCATTTCCCAGTGGTTCCTCAAAGGCTGGCCGCCCTTTCAAGGGGATAACGATGATAGCCAGCTGGCTCCAAATGCCATTTCCAGAAATACTTTCATGATTCCTTCTTGGGGGGACATCTAACACCCTTTCCCGTCCTCAGAGTGAAAATTAGATTCTCAAGAGATTTAATTTTAAAGGCAACAAAGACATAACAGATCAACAGTAAGAAAAAATGAGAAACAAATTGGGGTTTATTAATAATGATTTGAAGCTTACATTTATTATATTTTAATAGTTACGGCAGTTTCTGGTGGGCACATTAGATATTAGAGGCATAAAACAAGTTTATCTATTTACATCAAACCCTCTGCACCCTGGAGGACTTCTGCAGACACACAGGAGAAAGGCTGAATAGCGCAGAGCTCCGAGTGCAGCTGCCTGAATTTGAATCCAACCCGCTATGCCTGAATCTTTTCATCTATAAAACGAGGATCACAAGACTATCCACCTCATAAGGTTGCCGTGAGAACCGAGCTAACGGAGGGAAGCATCTAGAAAGGTGACTGACAAATAGCAAGAATAACAGGGGGTTTTCAGCTTCCAGTTAAATGCCTCCAAGGCTTGGGGATCTTAGCATCTTTCACACAATTCACTCTTTTTCTATACATTCATTCAATAAATGCCACAGTCCATAGTAGGCCCTCGATAAATGTTTACTTAATGACAAATTAAAGATTTTTTTTTTTTTAACAAACAAAGAAAAATCAGAATGAAAGAGAATGCCCAGTCAACCCTTGAGTTTTCAGGGAAAGCTGAACAACTCGTTAGGGGCCCAAAGACAAATGCCACAGATCCACAGTTGCACAACTGCTGAGAAGGACCTCAGTTTAACAAGGGCACCGACGACGGAATAAAATTGTAAAACAGTGTGGTGAGTGCAGTGAGTGAGTAGATACAACTCAGTAGGCGACCTGGATGAGCACACTTCCGGGGTCGTCCATCTGCTCCCCAGCACTTCTGCTCCTCTGTGGTCCATCCTGGCTCTGGCCTCTGGAGGTTACTCAGTGACACTAAAGAACCCCGGCTGCAGAGTACACCTTCAGTCAGAAATGCTACCAGAGAAAGGAAGTGTGCTCTCTCTGTGACCTGCGTCCCCCTTCTAGACACCATCTCCCCACTGGCTCTGTGGGGTTCTCGAGGGTGTGTATTCTATCCCTGGCTTCTCCCTCTGACTTAGCAGGAAATAAATTACTCGCAAATAACTTTAGGTTACTGGTTTAATGGGATGAAATAAGTATTTTTCCTGCCCCAAATCTCCAAAGGCTGGCCCCTGGAGAACCACTAACAAAATTTCTATCCATATTCATGCAGGCTGAGTGTACCACACCTGATTAGTAGCCAACTATCTCACCTACTTGCCCTTCTTTCAATTATATTTATTAATAACAGGCAAAACCCTTCAAATTGCTTTGAGATACATAATGACATTTGCCTTTAATAACAACCCTCATTTATTCAACAAACATTTACTGAGTGCCTACTATGTCCCAGGCACTATTCTAAGTATTGGGAATACAGCAGTGAAAAAAAGTTTTAAAAATTCCTATCCTTACAGAGCTTACAGTGCTTACAACTAAGGTTTAAAAAAAAAAAGAGGTAGGGAATTCCCTGGCGGTCCAGTGGTTAGGACTCCACGCTCTCACTGCCGAGGCCCAGGTTCAATCCCTGGTCGGGGGGAGCTAAGATCCCACAAGCTTCATGGCACACCCACGCCTCCCCTCCCCCCCAAAAAAGTAGTGTGATATACCTAATATTGCAGAACTGAGTGTGCAATTCACTTAAAAAAGTACAATTGCCAAAAAAAGCTGACCCTGTGAAGCTAGGGAAAAAAGGCACGTGTGCCCTTTTAAACAATCAGGTAAAATAGAAAATGATGCACATCTAACGTCACTTTGTTAATGTACTATTTTAAAATGCCTCCCTTGATTGTCTCATAAAATTATACTGCTGAGCATATGAAGAAACGATAGAGCCCAGAAAACATAACACAAATTTATGGGAATAACTTTTCCCTCCCTAGACAGGATAGAGCCAAGAGGCCTCATAAAATACTTTTTCCATCACAGCGCAAAGGAGGCTGAGGGCGGGGTTGGGGGTGAGTGGTGGGGACGTTTTAGCCCGAATTTTTTTTCCCTGGGAAGAGAGCACAGACAAGTTAGGGAGGTGACGATGAGATGTGAGGGAGGCAGAGAAGCGACGGGGGCAGAGGGTAGGAGAGGAGAGCAACCATGTGCTTTGCATACACACCCTCGAGGGCCCCACGGAAGCCTGGCGACACTAGTGGGGAGACAGTCTCTAGAAGGCGGACGCAGGTCACAGAAAGAGCGCACTTCCTTTCTCTGTCAGCTTTTCATATGAAACTGAGATTATGGAAAAAAGTGTCCCACACCATCAACGGCCACCGTTCCCTTGGATGCTTCACCCCAGAACCCTTTACATCTTGTAATCCATGGGCCTCACTACATTTCCCTATTCTTCTATCACCCTTCCCCCGCCCCACGATGAGCTACCTGTGGGCTGGGGCTTTTGAATTCCCAGAACGCAGCAGAGCCCTTGGCCCATAATCAAACGCTTCCGACGACGCTAACGTGTCCTGAGCGTTAACCGAGTGCCAGACACGGTTCTACCTGCTCTACCTGTATTAAGTCACTTAACCGACGAGAAAAGGAAGGACCGCCGGGGGAGGAAAGGGACATGGGCACTGAGCCAGTAACTCAACCGAGGTGGGCCCGCCGGGCGGAGACGCCCCGGCCAAGCGCCGAGAGCAGTCCGGTGGGCCGGGCCGAGACGGGCGGTGCGGAAGGTGCTCCCGCAGGAGCCGCACGCGCGCTCTTAGCCTACTTCCGACGCTCTGAAAGGGAAGGCAGCCCCGGAGGACCTGGGAACTCGGCCACCACAGTTCACTGGCTCCTCTTGGGAACAAGTGACTGACCAGGCAGTGCACCCGGTACGCGAGTCCCTAGAAGGACACTGGAGCCCAATCCAGCCAGGATGCCGGGTACCCGAGCCGCCCACACAGCCCTTCCCGATCCAGCCCGCACCGCCCGCCGTGCAACGCACGCCGTCTACGCCCACACCGTACGCACTCGCAGCACGCACACGCCGCCGCGGGCGGCCTCCTCCGCCCCGCTCCGCCCCACCCCGCCCCACCCCGCGGTCGCAGACGGGCTGCGTCTCTCTAGAGCGCATGCACTTACCGTGTCGTTATCGACGTCTCCGAGGCAGATGGCGTGTGGGAAGAGGCTTCCGCTGAACTCCAGGGCCACGCGCTGTACGTAGCTAACCGACCTCATCGCAGCTCCCAGGGCTCAGGGACCGGGGAGCCCCGCTAAGTGTTCCCCGAGCCCCTCCCGACGGCTGCCCGAGCGGAAACCCACCCACAGCGGAAGCTTACGTCACCCCCTGCGCCTCCAATCGCTGCCTTCCTCGCTTAACCTCAGAGAGGAGGCGGGCCTTCCGGGCGCGTCTGGCGTGGGGGCGGGGCTGAGTGACAGGGCCTCGGGCCATTCCTCTTCTCCGCAGGCTCTGCGCGCCCTGGTCCGCCGACGCTGGCCTGGCCAAGCCGTTTCCTCGGCAACGGGGCTTTCGCGGCCTTGACCTAATAACCTTGACCTTGTCCTTTGTTGCCCTGGCAGTGAAGATTCCCAGCCGTCAGACCATCCCTGAGAATCATAATAATCGTAATAACCGATGACTGTGTGGTTTCCAACAGTGTTTAAAAAAAAACTGCGTAGCTCCCCATTATGAGTCTTGAAATGAGGGTAGTGAATCGGACCAGCTTTTTAAAAAACGAAATCGAATAGAAAATGCCAAGTAATCTCGAGTAGTAAGGTAAGTATTATTTTTGTGAAACCTTTGTTTCAATTGTATATATTTATACGTGCATATACCGGCTTATCAAAAAAATATTTTTTTGTCCCACGGTGGGTGTGCTCTGTGGGTAAAAGTTTGAAACTCACTTGTAAAGCACATTGCACAATTATTGTTTCATGTAAATAGTGCAACCACCCTGTGACCTTGTCTCCTTATTCCAGTTTTTTGGATGAATAAACGGGTTCAGCAAGATAAAGCAACAAGGCAGAAAGTGATGGAGGTGGGGCGCAAACCATAATTGTTTGAGCCAAAACCCCACGTCCTTTCTGTCATTGACTGCCAGAGTTCCTAGCAAAGTCCTCAGGCTAGAAATCGGGGTCGCTGGGATTCTGGGTCTGCTCTGGCGCCCCCAGCACAAAGCTCTTGCTTCCCTCCCTCGGGGGCCCCCCTCCGTAGCGTAAATGGGACATCACCATCAAGGCTGGCCTCAGGGGGAAACCTTCCATGTTGAATCCAGTGCAGCCTTTCTTTGGGCCTCATCAATCAGGATATCAAAAGTATTATTTGTGAGATTCTACAGGTGTTCAGTATATTTTTAGGTTTAGGTTTGCAGGCCCAAGACTGATCTACACGTTGGTCTTTCAGGAGTCAACATTGTAAAAATAAGGACGTCTACCTCACCTGGGGATGTTGGATCAGGGCTGGCCTACTTTCTACATCTGAATATAGTGGGAGAAGGCCCTGGAGGGCAGGACCTTTTTGTCTGGGGCCGGGGAGGGGACCGTGATTTCTAGCCTGAGGACTTTGCTAGGAACTCTGGCAGTCAATGACAGGAAGGACGTGGGGTTTTGGCTCAAACAATTCTGGTTTGAGTCCCACCTCCATCATTTTCTGCCTTGTTGCTTTATCTTGCTGAACCCGATTATTCATCCAAAAAACTGGAATAAGGAGACAAGGTCACAGGGTGGTTGCACTAATTACATGAAATAACATACGTGCAACGTGCTTTACAAGTGACAGCTGGGGAGGGGATGGCCACGAGAGCCACAGCACCCCTACCCCTAGAGATCCTGTGGCTCTCATGGCCAGATAAGATGAGAACAGGAAGCAGTAGGTCAGAACGGCAAAGAGGAGATAGTCTGGACAGACGCTGGGGACTGTAGGTACCCTTAGGTTTCTGTTTCTTGTGGTGTATTGTGGGGCTGGCCAGGTCCATTCCAAGGCTCTGGGTCACATGTGTGTACCTGGTGCTTTAAATCCATCTACTTACGGAGGAGTTGCATGCTGCCTTGTACTGCACTACCACATCTCTGTTCTCTCATCCTGGCTCAAACCCTAAGCTTCATACTAGGGTTAAGGGGTGGAAAAACAACCAGTTTTAAAATGTTTCTCTCTAATAAGTGTAAACTTATTTAGTTCTGAATTGTTTCTTTTCACTGTATGTATGACTCCATTGTTTTCTCTTTTCCCAGCCCTGTGAATGAAATAGTAAAATAAAGTAATTAATAATCCAGGACAAAGTAGATGAGGATCACCTTGCTCCTGCCACCCAGGGCCCTGGCCTGCCCCAGCTCTCTGAAATGGGACCCTGACCCAGCGCCCACCGTGCCTCGGTTTACCCTCCTCATAACTTGGGCTTCTTGTTCTTGACCTTCCTGTGCCAGGTGCCTGTTTTTGTTTGCTCTGTGTTTGTCATTTCATGAAGGTCATGTCATTATGATTGCAACTTGGATACAGTGCCTTTTGGCTTTTGTCAAGGGGGCCAAACAAAGTTAGAAAGGAAGGAAAGATAGGTCTCCGAGAAACATGGCGAGAATCAAGCCCCCCTGCCCCATGCCTCTCCCCGCTGCGCCAGTGACTTTAACTGCAGTGAACGTTACTGTCCCAGTGAGTGGAACACAGGCCCAGGCATGGCAGAGCCATGCAGACAGAGCCCTGGCTCCGCAAGGAGACCCCTGTTGTTGGCCCTTTTTAGTGAGATGGTTGGCGGGTCTCCAGCGGCACTATCTAGAGCTCGTCTCATTTAGGCCAGGCGCTCTCTCAGCGTGGATTTTGGCTTCCTCCCCAGCACTGCCTAACCAGGCGGTCATCCTGGTTAGATGACTTGGATACGGTGTTTGTGTGGGTGTAGCCGAACAATAGCTTCAGTAGAAACCTTCGAATGGCAGGGGAAGGGGAGGTGTGTTAAGCAGAAAGTGTTTCTGGGGAGGTTCTTTGTTCCCCTCTTTCTGCACGAGTAGACAAGGTGGTCCTGTTCAGGGTGTCGGCCTAGGGTGCCCAGGGGAGAGACAGGACCTTGAAATGAATCTCTTTCTGCATGTGAGGCCCAGAGCCACTCACCATCCTGAGGGCGGGGCCAGAGCTTCCAATGGGCTCAGAGTGAGACTTCCGCAAGTGAGATTCACAGTGCACCTTAGCATGCTGAAGATTCTAGAGGTCGTGAGGTGCAGAAAGCTGTTCCTCACACTTGCCTGACCTAGCTGTTAGGCAGAACAGCAGTGTGGGCCCTGCTCTGAGCGAGATGGTCATTCAGAGTCCACTGCACTTGCGTGTCGTTTCCCCCCCCCCCGCCCCCATCAGAACCCGTCAGAGCTGTTGCCTGTTCAGGACTCTACTGGCCATTAACTGAAGCATGGACAGTCGTTCTTGTCACCGAAGCCCAAACATCAGGACATGGGCTTGAAAAGCCAAGGGCAGTGAAAATATTTCAGAAGCGGCTAGAGGTGGTGCTTGTGCAACATTGTGACCGGACTAAAGGCCACGGAATTGTTTGCTTTAAATGGTTAAAACCATGTGAATTTCACCTCAATAAAAAAAAAAAAATACAAACGTAACCATTTTATGTGTGAGGCACTTCTAACCATGGAACCGGAGACTGGAGATCTGAAGGGAACATGCTTGTCTCCGGTTGGGGGACAGGTATGGCTGGTCCTCTATTCTAGTCAAGGAACTCTCAGTTCACTAAGGCACTGCTTTTTCTTGATCATTCGTCCCTAGAACCACTTTGTGAATCTTTCACGTTCTCACTTTGCCCCCCAAAGTGGTATACTGAGTGCTCATTACGTGCTAAATAAGGTTTTGTTGTGTTTTATAATTAAGGATAGTTGGTGCATCCGAGTTATACGAGGTTGGCAAGCAGCTGGGGAACTGCAGCCGTAAAGTCAGCAATAACGATTTCCAGAAGGAGGACAAGAATGTCTTCTCACACTTGCATTGGCTTTTTTTCAGCACTGCCCTAAGCCCACTGTCCTTTCAACCTAAGGGTTCCAAGGCTTTGAGGAGTGCTGGTTTGGGACCGGGAAGGTTGGCCTTTAAGACAGAAGGAATAAGGCATCGAAGGTTCCACTGTTTCTCTATTTCCAAGCCATCGTTTCCTAAAAAGGGACTTACCTGTTACTAGTCCTGCCTAAAATATCTTCCACGTGTTATGTCTCCAACTGAAATGAGATTCACAGTTCACCCTCTCACTCAGACCGGTGTGGCTGGTGGAGTCCAGTGCACCGATGCTGGGACGGCAGGCTGGCCCAGGCCCGCGGGGTGTGACCTGCAGCCCAAACGGGCTGGGAAGGCGCAGTCAGCGCTTCAGTGGTCGGAGGGATTCGACTGGGACGCAGCACACGTTGAGCCGCAGGGGCACACACGGGAATGCGGGGGAGCCTTTCACGGGACAGGCGGACGGGGTCGGGACACGTGGGGATGCTGGGAAAGGGCTGCTGGAACAGGGACTGCAAATACCCGAGAGATAAAAATCTATAGAACTTGACGTTTGGACCAGCACTAGGACAAGATAAACCCCATTTAAGATCTTCCAGAGACCACGTGGTAGTCTGCAGGAACAGCTCAGTTCTGGTTGCCACTGTTTCTCTTTACTCCACACATTCTCTGCATATGGAAAGATTTGTGTTGGTGAGGAGGGTGTGACTGGGAAATACACTTGCGCCCGACCCTGAGCAGAGTGGAGTAGGTAGTGCATTTATTTTTAACCTTAAAGACCTCTGGCCACTGTACTAAAACATTTTTTTTTTTTAATGAATATGTTGAAGTCCTAACTCTTAATTTTTGCTGTATTGCGTCTTCGTTTCTGTGCGAGGGCTTTCTCTAGTTGTGGCAAGCGCGGGCCTCTCACTATCGCTGCCTCTCTTGTTGCGGAGCACAGGCTCCAGACGCGCAGGCTCAGTAGTTGTGGCTCACAGGCCTAGTTGCTCCGCGGCATGTGGGATCCTCCCAGACCAGGGCTCAAACCCGTGTCCCCTGCATTAGCAGGCAGATTCTCAACCACTGCACCACCAGGGAAGCCCAGGAGACAGTTTTAATGGTACATAAACCAAGGCTTGTCCAGTTTCCAGGGTTCTACAGAAGTGCAGTTATGGTTTTGGGTTTTTTTTTTCACTATGTTTCAAATTCTTGGAATCCTACAGAAGCATCCAGAGGTGGAGGGAATCTCAGGCATTCTTTTTGTCCATCTCCATTTTTGCAGATGAGCAAAGAGGCTCAACTTGCCTAAGGTCACATGAACCTCAGGGCAGTTTGGATTTGTTCAAGAGGTCATCTCACATTCCAGGCAGATCATCTTTCCATTTAAGTTCTGACCCTTGGTTTCCTCATCTGGGGCAATACCTTTTTTGTAGGATAGTTACAAGGGTTTAAGTTAATCTGTGTGAGGCTGGGTTTACATCTAAAGTGCTTAGTGAGGGTTAGCTATTATCATGGGCTGCAGGGGCAAGTCTAATCCTGAAATACCAAACAGACCCAGACACAAACCCTAAGCCCAGGGCTATGATGTGAACCCAGGAGAGAGCAAGCAGTGGCACTGGGAGAAAAGAACACCCAAATTTTAGTTCTGGCTCTAGCACCAGCCATGCTGTACGACTTGAACTTTTTCACAGAAATTAATCTTCCACAGTGAAAGTATAGAGAAATTTCTTCTGGAAGGAAATGTACAGGCATGTGGTGGGGCAGGCTAACCATATCACTGGGCAGAAAGGGCTAGACAGCCCACACAGACAAGGGAGAAGGGCATAGACACAGGCTCTGGCCTGCAGTCAAGATCGTCCAAGGCTCAGCATGATTCACTCATGCCCCCTTGGCTTCTCTCCCAGGGCCCCAGAATGCTATAGAAGCCAGGGGTCAAAGCATGGTGAGGAAAAAGCATAAGCTTTTCCCCATTAAGGCCAAGAAGAAAGCCGGACAGTAGGCCTGAGGGGCTGCCAGATGACTGTTCTTCCCTCTTCCCTTGTGTAAAGGGCGACAGGCGTGGGTGACACCAGGGGTTTCACTTTGTTAGGAAACCAAGACAGCTTGAACTTTCTACTGGATCAGTTGGGCAGAAGTAGACAAATCTAACCTCAAAGCAAACTCAGTCGCTTGGTCCCAGTGCAGTTCAGATGTTTATATATTTTCCTTTTCTCAAGTGTTAGGGAAGAAAAACCAGAGCTCCTAAAAACCTGCCAGGCTGCTGGGGGGAGGAGTGTGGGAGACCCACGGGCAGGCTTCGAGCGCAGGCCCCACCACAGCCCGTGTGGTGCGCAGGAGGCCCTGCTCAGGGTGGGCGACTCTCTTAGTTTTGCCCCCTGGTGTAGCCGCCCATGCCCCCCCTCCGAGGCCAAACACAAAGGGCTGCCCAACACCCAGGTTTTATTGTTTCCACTTTATTGCTCAAGCACAGAACTTGAGGCGAGCCTGTACCTTCAGCAAGTGCAGGGAAGAGGCTGAGGGGGTGGGACACGCCTGGCTGAGGAGGGACACTGACGGGAGGGGGCACAGGGGGGGTCACCACACCAGAAGGTAGCATCAGCCACACCACCTGGGGCGAGGAAAGGAGAGGTAACAGGCACAGCAGTGCTTCCCACGCCCCTAGCACCCACGTCCGCGAGGAGGAACTGGGGGGGGAAGGGGCTGTCCAGGGGTCCCCCCTCCACCCCGCCTTCTCATCAGACCTCACATCCCTACCGCATGCCCCCTTCTACCACCTGAAAGACGGACAGAGAAGACAGAGGAAGCAAAATAAATAACGTTCTCGTGAGTGTGCGTGTGGAGGGACATTCGTTCACGTGGAATGGGGGAAGGGAAGGGGGTGACACTACCTAAAATGACCCCCCCGACCTCAGTCCCCCAGCCTGCTCCTTTCCCCCTTCCCCCAAAGCCACCATCGAACCCGATAGAAAAATAAAGGTCTAATTCACTCAAAGTTCTTCAGTTTTTACAAAACTAACAGGGTGGAGTAGGGTAGGGAGGAGGGGGCAGGCAGCCGGGAGCAGGGCTGGGCGGGGCTAAGCTTCCGCCTCCACCTGAGGCTGGCCCCCTGCCACATCGTTCTTCTGCTCTTCCTTCATCTCCGTGTCAGCAGGCTGGTTTCCCGCAGCCGTGGCCTTGGCCTGCAAGAAGGGAGAGGGGAAGGGGGTGAATTCCAGTTCTCATTTGCCCCCCGACGGTAAAGGTGACTCTTACCCACATCCCCACTCTCACCTGCCTGCACCCAAGTGATCACCTAGCACACACTGACACCAGGTGTCGTCTGTACCCAGAAATACTCATGCCCAAGTTAAAAAAAAAATACTAACTGCTAACAGAATTATAGGGACACAGCAATTCCCTTTCCATGTACGACTTCAAGATACACCTGCTCATGTACAAAATTATGAATTCACTTTATTGCAACACTGTATAAAACTCTACTTGTCTATGGCAGCTACTACCATATGTGCCTACTGAACACTTTAAATACAGCTAGTTCAAAACAATTTAAGTATAAAATACACATTGGATTTTGAAGGCTTAATCTGAAAAAAATTAAAAATGCAATTAAAAAATTACATGTTGCAATATTTAGATACCTTGGGTGAATTAAATATTAAAATTAATTTCACCTATTTTTTTTTTAAACACAGCTATTAGAAAATTTAAAGTTCCAAATATAATCTGCATTATATTTCCATTAGTGCAGGTTTAGAACACTGGGAGACTAAGAAATAGGGACCTGGGTAAGTAAGATATGGTACATCCACACAGTGGAAGACTACGTGAGCCTAAGAAAGAACGTGAAAGCTCTTTCACACGTTGATGTAAAATAAGCTTCCAGGTATGACGTGAAGAAAGCACGATGCACAAAGTAGTAGGCAGAGCCCGCTGCCTGTCGTCAGGGATCACTGTCTGTCCCGCCAGCACACTGGGTGGGGGAGGGAGCCTTTCACTACACCTTCTGTGCAGTCTGAACTTAACCATGTACATGCGTTACCTATTTAAACCTCAGTTTCGGAAACCTGAGTTTTAAACAGGCACAGAGAACGTAGACTGGAAAGACCATCAGAGCAGCCAACTCCTGACACACAGGGGGCCAGACGGGGGCGGGGGACCCGGGCTGCTGCTCCAGGCTTCCAGGGTCGGCACAGATAGGCACAGGCCCAAAGGGCCCGCCCGGGCTGGGCTGGGCACGAAGGGGTGCCTCTGTCGCTGTCCCCGCTAACCGCCCCCGCCCTCACCTTGCTCTGCTCCCCAGCCAGCCTCTCAAACATGTTGGCGTAGAGCTGCTTCTCCCGTTCCAGCTGCTTGCGGATCCGCTGCTGGCACACAGCCAGCTGGGCCTTGGCGGCTTTGTTGCTCGGGTAGAGCTGCAGGAGCTTCTGGAAATCAGCCCGTGCCAAGTCAAAGTCGTTCACCGCCAGGTGCGCCTCTCCCCGGCGGAAAAGGCCCTTCTCGTTGTTGCTGTCCAGTTCCAGGGCCTGAGACACAGGGAGCACGCAGCAGCAAGACCTCAGATCCTGCAGCTTCTCTGGCCAGCACTGGGTTCCCGAGGCAGCCCTCAGCAGGACGGGGCCCCACCCCAGGAAGAACGAGCCTTGGGCACCACACGGAAAGGACCAAGGTCTAGGAAGGCACCTCATTTAGTCCAAGAGGCAGACAGGGAAGACAGGTCTTTAGACGAAAGACAAGAACCTGTGACACTAACATGCTTTTTTTTTTGGCCGTGCCACATGGCTTAGTTCCCCGATCAGGGATGGAACCTGTGCCCCCTGCAGTGGAAGCACAGTCTTAACCACTGGACTGCCAGGGAAGTCCATCTCTTTAGACTAAAGTGGGTGCATAGGAGGGAGAGGCAAAGAGCCAGGGAAGAGAGAACACGGAGCCAGTCCTTCCATCCAGTGTTTCTGCCCACCGCTGCGCCACTGCCTCTGACCACTAAGGCCAAGCCACTTGCTTCCCACAGCCCTGCCTCTGGGCCTGCACCTGAGAGCCCCACGGCTCCGTCCTGCTACCTCTGCCCTAGTCACTGCGGACAAGTTCCAGACACGCCAGCAGCCCGCCCAAGCCTGCGCGTGAACACTGCCCTCGCTCTCTCACCTTATTACAGTTTTCAATGGCAGCCGAGAAGGCTTGCAGCTTCAGATGACACATGGCCAGGTTGAGGTGGGAGGCCAGCCGAAGGGCCTGCGCCTTCTGTGCGTCCTCGTTAGAGAAACTCGACTCGAATTCCAGCCAGGACACAATCTTCCTGTACTGCAGCAGGGCTTGCTTGTACTTGCCTTCCTGGAATGGGAGGGAGGCTCAGGCGCCCGGCACAGCTGCGGTGGCCCCAAGCTGTCATACCCTGTGGACACCGGTGGCCCACAGGCGTGAGAAAGTCCCGCCCCGCCCAACCCCTACCACCGGCTCGACCAGGCAGCTCGGATCCACTTGGTGACAGCTGCAGGTGCCGACCTGTCCACTCCTCGGGAGCGCGCTCAGGGCCACGCGGCAGGCTCACCTTGAAGTGCATGGTGCCCCGCTCCTTCGCTATAGTGCTCTGCTCCAGCTTCTCCTCTGAACTCATCTCCCAGGACTCCTTGGCCTGCCGTACCCCAGGGGAGAAACAAAGTTGTCAGCCACCCCAGGGAGTCACGTCCAGGGTGGGGAAGACCTTGAACAAACTCACCTTCTCAAAACTCTTGAGCTGTACCTCATACTTCAGATCAGCATTTGGTGGGATCTGGAACTTTTCCTTCCCAACGCTGCCAAAAGCATAGCTGTGGGGCAGGAAAACGCTAGGTCATCTCAGCAGCACTTAACCTGCTCCACACTGAAAGGGCTTCCTGTTTCCTGCAAAGTACCTCCTCATCGCTTCGGTCTTGGTTCAGATGTTTCCTGCTTGGCAAAACCTTCCCTGACCCTTTCACACAATTCCTTGGGCTCTTACTTAGCACATTACAAATCTTTCTAATACTCACATCACACACGGGCACGATTACTAATTTAAATGGTACCCCACAGAGCAATGAATCACTAGGTGGCGGCAACAGTGTCTCTGAATAACTAAGGATCTTCAGCACTGTGTCCGCCACGCAGTAGGTGTGTTTCAATAAATACACTTAATGACTGAATGAACAAAAGATGAAAATCTTGATGTCACTAGAAAAGGGAAGCTGTAGCAGCATGACTGAAAACATCAGCTTTGGATTCAAGGAGATCGTGATGGCGTGTGTGCAGGGTGCCCAGGGCACAGTGACCGCACGCAGGGGAGGCGTGCAAAGGGCCGGCTACACAACTCAGTGTGGACGAGTAGATCTGACCTTGGTCCACCCACCTGTTCTACAGACTGCCACACCTGGGCCAAAGTGTACCTCACCTGGGCTTGAGATACACGATGGAATGTTCTCCTTTTTCCATGCGCTGAATGGCTTTCTCCAGCCCACAAGGCAGATCCACGCTCTCCCCCTCGCCGACCTCAAAGCGGAGCTCCCGGCGGTCAAAGATCTGGTCCTTGTAGTACCCTTCCAGCGCAACTGGCGTGAAAGACAGGCGACGTACCAGGGGCGTAAGCAGGCAGGAGACTGAGGAAGGATGCCGCCACAGCCACCCCCACTGCCTCGTCACTTCCTGCTCCCCAAACGCCCTCTGGCGTTCTCAGACGTGGAGGAGTGTCAAGAGGATGTGGTTCAGCCCCTCACTTCACAGAGAAGGGTACTACAGGGACCGGTGACCCAGGGCATGCACACCAGAACCTGACCGAAACCCCACCCTGCCCCGCCTCACCCTCCACGAGGGCGCCATCGTTGGGCTTGGCGTGGCCTTCCCCCCGAGCCCGGATTCTCCTGATGATTCCGCCATCTTCTTCGTCCGTCAGGTCCTCTCCCTTGAACTCAAACAACTCCACCTGTGGGACAAGGTGCAAGGGGTCACAGCTCCTCTCTCCCTCGGAAGAGTCCCTAGTAGATGCCAGAGCAGGTCTGACCACGAGGGCAGCGCCAGCGGGAGTGGCCCAAGTAGCAGTTTTGCGAGGTTCCCGGGAGCTGCCCTGGCTCAGCTTTGGCAGACGCGGGCAGGCCGCAGGGCTTCATTTCACCTCAGGAGATCACTCTGTGTGCTCGCTACTCCCGTAAGTGTGCTCTCCAGACAGCCCCAACCCAGCTACTGGACAAGCTCGGCCCGACGGGGGTCAGCACCCAACACCTCTCACCAGCCTTCCCAACGTTCTCCCGGCATCCACTCGGTAGAGCTCAACCATCTTCAAGTCTGAACACGGTCAAGTTCCAGCTCCTCGGCAAAGGTTTTCCTCCCCGCCCCCAACCCACACAGTGGGCATCTCTCCCCTCCTATCATCTCCAGAGCGCCAATATTCTCTGCCGTCAGTCACCACTCTATGTAGGTTATGACCTCCTAATTCCTTTCAGTTAGGACCCATCTCCTCTAGGCACCGCTCTAGAGATAAACAGGCCTCAAGCCCTCACCCTGCTGCTTCAAGTCTGAAAAGGGGTGCGTGGCTACCTCTTCCCACCTGAACCCTCATCACCGACCACTTTCTGGCCGCAGCAGGTTACATGCATGGCAAAGCTAGCCGCTCTCTCCATTCCTCCCCTTCCCCCGAGGGCAGGCCCTCAGCCTTCGCTACGTTGTCTCCGAGAGGCAGGAAGTGCGCTGGAGGGCAGCCAGGCCCTGGGCTGAGACAAGGCTGGCTCTTTGCCTTTGCTCTCTGTGGCCACTCACCTCGAACACAAGCGTGGCATTGGAAGGGATCTTGGGAGGGCTGCCCGCGGAACCGTAGGCGTATTCTGGCTTGCAGGTGATGTGGCACACTTCCCCCACCTTCATGGTCGCTACAGCAATATCCCAAGCCTTGATGACCTCCCCTGTAGGTACAGAAAACAAACAGATCGGGACTTCTCTGGTGGCGTAGTGGTTAAGAATCCTGCTGCCAATGCAGAGGACACTGGTTCGAGCCCTGGTCCGGGAAGATCCCCCATGCCGCGGAGCAACTAAGCCCGTGTACCACAACTACTGAGCCCGCGCTCTAGAACCCACGAGACACAACTACTGAGCCCACGTGCCACAACTACTGAAGCCTGTGCTTTGCAACAAGAGAAGCCACAGCAATGAGAAGCACACACACCACCGCAACTAGAGAAAGCCTGCGCACAGCAACAAAAACCCAACACAGCAAAAAATAAATAAATAAATTTATTAAAAAAAAAAAAAAAAAGTTCGTGCCCCGGTCTGGGAGGATACCACATGCCACGGAGCAACTGTGCCCGTGTGCCATGGCTGCTGAGCCTGCGCGTCCGGAGCCTGTGCTCCGCAGCCGGAGAGGTCTCAACAGTGAGATGCCCGTGTACTGCAAAAAAAAAAAAAAAAAAAAAAAGGAAGAAAGGAAAGAAAACAAACAGGTTCTCCTTGGCAGGGATCTGACTCTGAGTTCAAACAGTGGCCCCAGAGACTTACTGTCCCATGCCCAAGGGGAAGCTGGACACTCTTTAGAAATGGGACCAGGAAGGTAGAAAACCTGCTTGCAGACCACTTTAAAGAAACAAAACAAAACAAACCACTCAACTCTGGAACAAAGGGGTTCAAGAAAACAAGGCAGTCCATCCTTGAAGAGGAAGCAAGGCGTTCAGAGGTGATCAGGGGAATGAGAGATAAAAATTAATATAGTTCCAGGACTTCCCTGGTGGCGCAGTGGTTAAGACTCGGAGCTCCCAATTCAGGGGGCCTTGGTTCGATCCCTGGTCCTCGAACTAGATCCCACATGCATGTCGCAACTAAGAGTTCGCATGCCACAACTAAGGAGCCGGTGAGCTGCAACTAAGGAGCCCACCTGCCACAACTAAGATCTGACGCAACAAGGAAATAAAAAAAAAAAAAAAAAATCAACATAGTTTCAGGACAGTGGAAACAAAAAAGAAAAAGAAAAAATTAAGATTGTAACAAACCCTTCCTTTTTGAACTCCTGAGAATACTGTTTCTGCTTGTGACAGCTCACACACCCCGATCCCACCAGCCCGCTAACCATGCCCACCTTTCCCCAGGTCGAAGGAGAATCTGTCCTTGCGGTCCAGGCTGGAGTCAAACTTGGTGCCATCAATCAGCCAGCCCGTGTAGTGGACAGAGACTCGGTCCCCGATCATGGGCATCTCCGTGCCTGTGCCCTCTCGCTTGATGACCTGGAGGAAGGGGAGAAGGTGAGCACTTGGGGATGGACGCAGAGGCACCATGACTACCCGCACGCCTCTGACCAGAACGTAAACAGACTCTTCTGCCTCCTTGTAAGTAACTCGACGAGCCCATCATCAAATGACTGCTGTGGAGCTTGGTTAGAACCAACTGACCTCCCTGTCTTCCACTACGACGTGACTTGGTGTGAAACACTGGAGACAAAACAACACTTGAGTTCAAGTTTTTGCCGTATGCTCTTGTACAAGTCACTTTCATTCTCCAGACCTTATTTGTAAAGTAGTAATCATAATCCCTATCAGAGTTGTTACAGGACTAAACCGGTGAAAGACTGAATAATTATCAGCAACAAAGGGAAAAGTATTTATGCAACGTTTCCTCATTCTTCCTAAACATCAGTCATCAGATCAGGATCTAGTTTAGAGAGAAAAGAGGAATATGAATAATGAAAAGAACAGGAGCAGTCCAGGAGAGGTAAAAAGCAATCACCAGGTTACAGGTGAGCCCGGGCTCTCAACCAGGCCCTAACCTCTGACCTGCGACTTGAGCATTCGTGACTGGTAGTCTGCTGAAGTCCTTGGTTTCAGGGCTAGAGTATTTCCCAGGAACTTCTAAGACTCTTGCTTCTCTTCTTTACCGTTTATAAAATTTGGTGGCTCTGTGGGCTCCCTGGTACGTGTGTGGTCACCCTCTAAGGGAAAGCTTCCACGATAGAATGGATGTGGACTTGAATAGCAATAGAAAAGGAAAGGGGA
>NW_006797390.1:6706094-6706848 GCF_000442215.2 Lipotes vexillifer
AAAGAGGAAATGAGTCTCCCGGGAAGCCGCGTCCCCACTGGGAGAGCAGCCAGGTGCGTTCTGCACCAGCTAAGAGCGCCCCGAGGTCTCGAGCTCGCCCAGGGCACACGCGCACGTGGGGCTGAGCAGTGGGAAGCCAGGAGGGGAGACGCTGGGTGAGGACTCGGCACGAATCCGGGCTAGGATTTCGCTATCCTGGACAGCGCAGAAGCAGCTCCGAACCGCGGCCGGCTGTCCTGACGTGGGTCAAGATGCCCCGCTGCCTGGGTCCCAGACCCGTCCCCTGGCTCCTCGGGCTGTAACACGGTTTCGGGCGCCCAAGCAAAGCACCTCCTCCCAGCCCCGCACCCCGCGCTCAGGAAGGCCCGGGGAGCGGGGGTGAACTACAGGTCCCGGCATGCACCGGGGCGGGGGGAGGGGGGGCAGCATGGCCGAGCGGGTGACCTAGCCGGGTCCCAGCCTTTAGAAAAGGGGTGACGAGAAGGCGGAGGGCGCCGGGTCCGCGCGCCAAGTCGCACAAAGGCTGGCAGGCCAGGAAATAACTCCTGCGACCCGCTTCGCGTCCTGGCTAATGTTTAACTGCCAGGGTCGGCGAGCTCCGCACCCCCGAGGCGCAGGCGGCCGGGGGGGCTCCCCGGCGGCGGTGGCGGCGGCGACAGGGAAGGAGCCGGCCGCGAGGTCCCGGGTCGCAGAGAGGGGTGGTGCACGCCGCCCGGTCCCCCGCAGCTCACGCGCCCGCCCCCCCCCCCCGGCG
>NW_006797390.1:6706883-6708170 GCF_000442215.2 Lipotes vexillifer
CCCTCCCCGCGCACGCGGCGGCCGGAGCAGGCGCTGCGCTCCCGGGCCTGGGGGCCGGGGACCGGGGCTGGGGGACTGGGGAGCACTCAGCCCAGACCTCCTCCTTCCGAGCGTGTGGCCGCCCTCCCGCCCCGAACCGGCGGCCCGGCCAGCAAGGCGGTGCGCCCGGCCACGGCTGCACGCCGCGGTCAACGGCCGGCCGGGAGGCTGCAGAGGCGGCCGTCCGAGCCCCGAGCCCCGGCCGGCTGCTGGGGGGGGGCGGACCCCCCGCCGCCCCGGGGCGCCCCCGCCCCTTACCTTAAGCACGCCCTCATCCTGCTTGGGACTGATGTCCACCCCCTCGAGGGGCAGCGGCGCCGACTGCGCTCCGCTCTCTGCAGCCTTCGTCTCCTCGGCGGTCATCGTGCTGTTCCTCGGACAGCGGGCGCCAGTCAGTGCGCGGCTGTGCTGGCGGCCGGTCGGGGCTCGCGCACCTCTGCTCCGGCGCGGGCGAGCGCAGGAGGTGGGTCGTGGGCGGCCGGGGGAGCGATTGGTCCCACCGCCGCGGAGGGAGGGGCTGGGAGGAGCCGGGCGGCCGCGAAGGACGTGGGGGGAGAACTTTCTAGAGACGGCGGCCGGTTCGGGCTCTGGCGCTCAGGGCGCTCCTGCGAAAGGTGGTTTCTGGTTCGTTCCTCCCGCCGGCCGCCTGGCCCCGCCCCGGTCCTGGGACCCTCGGACTCCCGGGCCAGCCCTCGCCCCCGCCGCGCGCTCTCCCGGCCTCCCCCTCCCGTCCCCCCGGTCTAACCGGATTCTTCCAGATCCTTCTCGATCCTCCGCAGCGTCCGACGCCGCGCCGCCGGACGTGGGCGCCGCGCGTGCGTGTCCCCGGCCCGAGACGCGGGCGGCTGGCCTCCCCGCCTGGCTGGGCGCGCGAGCTGAACGCAGAGCGAGCGGAGAGCGTTACCCGGGCGCGCAGGGCCGGGGAGGCGACCGGGTGTCCCCGGAGCGGGGCAGGCGTGCGCCTGGCGCTCGGCGAAGTGCTGCGAGCTGCACGTTTGCAGGAAATGGCCCGCGTGGTAAAGGGGCCTTCCCCGGCAATAATAAAACTGAAAACGTAAAAACGGTTTCAGCTCACGAAGGAAGCCATTCCACCTTACTGAAAGCCCATGGGAAGAAATATTTTCTTAATACTGGGTTCCAGGTGATTCTGGACTTCCTGTGGCAAGCAGAGCGTCTGCGCGGTGGGCCAACGCACCGCAGCACCTAGATACCCAAACAATAGCTTTTTGACAGAAAGATCCGTGTAGG